>NC_084641.1:0-77047 GCF_019802595.1 Syngnathoides biaculeatus | reverse complement strand
ACATTTTTATCATGTACTATTTCCCGGTCTTTCTTTAACATAAACACATTTTCACTTGCACCTCTACAATCTAGGTAAGGTTCCACTATATACGAATATGGCATCTGTGTACAAACAGCAAATAAAGATCTTTAATCTGAAAGAATTTCTAATACATAATATGGATCAACACCACTCCCACGTCCTCCCATTACACGTAAGGGCAATATCACAAAAACTCTGCAATATTACCTGAAAAAGAATTAATAATACTTGTGGGTAAAGAATCACGTTATAACATAGTGATTCTTCCAAATTTGAACAATTGTCTTTTTGATAACTGTATCCTTATAATGTATTTCATTTTCATGTAATTCTGTAAATTGTGAGATGCCTAATGGATATTCATTATTGTTGAGATCGTGACAAATTGGTTTTATTCTAATCGACATTATCCCGCTATTATATCAGATTGTACAAGTGTAACCAAGAAACAAAGTCATTTTAAGTTCTATAGGACAAATTTTGTTCCATGGTTGGATAGTGAAAACAGAATTACTTGAAGGACCAACCAAACAATCTACTGCAGACATTCACCTATTCAAACTAAACCTCCAGGACTATTCAGGTGCCGTATAGCACAATCAAGTGAGTTCACCTTGTAAAAGGCCCATGAGGAAGCGGGCCAGTGTCATTGAGAAGATCGGCTGGGAGCAAAAATGTGCTAAGATGGGAGTGAAGGCAGTCATGGAGCCCCAGGCAGCAGCAGAGAGCAGGAGGACCTTTTCTCCTCCCACCCTGTAAACGAACAGTGAAGACCGCATGGACTTTAACCTGTGCCTAAGACTTTGTGTGATCTATGTATAACTTGAATACATTCCATACAGGTGACATGGTGGAGAAAACTTGTTAAGAGCATCTGCCTCACAGTTCTGAGGTCCAGGTTCAAATCCCGGCCCCGCTTGTGTGGAGTTTGCATATTCTGCCCCATGCCTGCGTGGGATTTCTCCGGGCACTCCGGTTTCATCCCACATCCCAAAAACATCCAACATTAATTTGGGACTCTAAATTGCCCCTAGGTGTGATTGTGAGTGTGACTGTTGTCTGTCTCCACGTGCCTTGCGATTGGCTGGCAACCATTTCAAGGTGTACCCCGCCTCCTCCCCGAAGATAGCTGGAACGGGCTCCAACGCTCCCATGGCCCTTGTGAGGATAAGCGGCTCATATAATGGATGAATAGATATTTCGTACATCGACAAAACAGAGTGAATTAATCTTCAAGGAAATCCTTTTCATTGTCATTGTTACAGTGAATCATATCGTAGGTAGGACATAAAACGTCTATCGCAAGATATAATCCTCTTTCATTTATATGGTTGGATTTAGCTTGCTTCTACTCTGGGAATCCTGTAATTTCCTTTCCTTTCTCTCTCTCTCTCTCTCTCTCTTTTTTTTTTTTACAAATACATTTAATTTTAAATGGTAGGCATACTTGAATGTTGAAAAACTGTGCTGATTTCATTGATTTGCTCATTGCAGCTTACGCTATTCCTTGAAAAGTAGTATTTTTTTTGTATTTACCCATCCATCCATTTTCTTAGCCACTTATCCTCACAACAGTCGTGGGAGCGCTGGAGCCTATCCCAGCTGTCAACGGCCAGGAGACAGGGTACACCCTGAACTGGTTGCCAGCCAATTGCAGGGCACATCGAGACAGACAACAGTCGCACTTTTTTAAGATTTTATTATTTTTTTTATTATTAATTTAGAGTTCCAAATGAATGTTGCATGTTTTTGGGATGTGGGAGAAAGCCGGAGTGCCCGGCGAAACCCCACACAGGCACGGAGAGAAAATGCAAACTCCACACAGGCGGGTCCGGGATTGAACCCTGGCCCTCAGAACTGTGAGACCAACGCTTTACAGGTGCTCCACCGTGCCGCCCATTTTTTAATTAATTTTTCATTCATTCAATTCATCCATCTTACATTCCACTTATCCTTACTTGGGTTATGCTCTTTTTCTATTGAAAGTACATATAAATTGAAAAAAGATAAGAGAAAATGTCCATTAATTCTATATAATTTAATTTTTTTTTTTTACATCATGATCATTATAAAAGTGTAAAATTCAGAATACCTCATCTGTGAATATTCTCATTCATCCATGTCATTTAATTCTCAGGGAATTGAATTGATTGCAACTGGACTGTTTCCATCTGTATGTGAGTTTCCAAAAATGTCCAACCCGATAACAGTAAACAGCAGACAAACAATGCTCATCGGTGCTGACACCCACCGATCACTGACGTAGCCTCCAAACACTTGTGTGAAGCAGTAACCCCAGAAGAAGCTGCCCAGGACCATACCAGACTCTTTTTTGCTCCAGTTGAACTTCTCTGCCATGCTGACAGCACAGATGGGCATGGCCACCCGGGCACAGTAGAGGAGGCACGTACCAAGCAGGAGGACCACTGTCCAAACCCTCGCCACCGGCCTGCCCAGGAGGGATGCCACAATTTAAAAACTACCGTATAGTACCTGCGCCATCACGACAGTATTATATATGAAACGTGGGTTAAAAATGGCCCATGATATTTGGCTGTAATTAAAAGAATTTGAATGGGTCAAAATGCTGCTGCTTGCCTCTTAGCTGGATCATATAACAGGGACAGTAGAACTCCTATTTGGGCCTCACTGTTGTTGACAGATCTTGAAGTCAAATATCAATTTTTAATTGGGAGGCCTAGGAGTTCATGACTGCTTATGTACCTGTACTTGACAATTCATTTTGAGATTCTTCTATTTATTTGTTTTTGCCCCAGCTTACCTCTCAGAAGTACTCCATCCTGATTCTTTGCACTAGTTCCTGCTGTCTCAGGCCTCCTGACCAGCTACTTCTGAACTCTAAGCAGTCAGTCAGAGTTTAGGGGTTCTTCTATTGCTTGTCCAAAATGATGGAATGATCTCCTGGGGCACGTCACACTATCTATTTTCAACATTTTTTTTTAACTAAATAAACATTTGGTTTTCAAACGAGCATAGGACTCTGCCATTGTTTTCGTGCCTTATTTGTTGATTTTAACTTTGTTATTGTATAATGGTTATTAAATTGTATATAATTGTCTTGTGTATCGTGTTTCATCTTTTTTTTTTTTTTACTGACAAGGCTTTTAATTCAGTAGATTCTGCTTTTTTAAGTGATTCCAATAAACGTTAGTTAAAAATTTGGATAATTTGATGTGCCGTGAGATATGATAAGGCTGCGATTCCCAACATTTTAGTTTGTCGGTCAAGTGCCATGAAGAGAATGATCCAGTTTTACTTCATTGGTCGGCAAATTACTTCAAATAATTTATCTTTCTTCATTTATCTATGCCAGTGCCATGTAGTAACAGGCAAAACGATAAAAATACTCGGTGAACCGGTGTATTTACCATGAGCGAGATTTTTGTTTCGTGGTGTCCCATGATATATGCATTTTTAACCTCATGTAAAATATGTGCCTTAGAGGTCGAGACTTCACTGATGGACTTCACGTTTAAATGCATGACTTTTCACTTGGGTACATAGGGGGGCACAATAAGTAAGCTAGCCCAACCTCCTAATTCAAATGACTACAGCACAAGGCAACAAAACGGTAAAAACTCAACAGCCTTTTAAATTGATACCGCATGCCATTTAGTTACATAGTAAACAGTTGTCACTACGCGCGTTTGTTTTATTTCACGACAAAGAAACATGGGAAGCTAGCTTGATGGATTGCTCAGCACATCGTCAACAATCAGCACTAAAATGTCCCTCAATGTCTTTAGCGCGATTGCAAACATTACCTTGGCCAGTTGTTGTTGTTGTGTTCGGCCCACTTCTTGTGACCTCCAAGGACTCCAATCTTGTCGGCCGAATGGTTCTCCTTGTGACAGACCAAATCTGGAGCAGAGTTCTTGCCATGTTTTTGAATCACTGCCATTCAACACACCGCCTTGTGATCTGAGCGGCAGCCTCGATTGTTTGCTTTAATTTCTTCCCTTAAGATCAGGAAAGAAAAAGACGCGGCGCAGTTTCGGCGTTCGGAGACACATACCTCGCCGTGTGGAACAGAAAACAAAACAATCTTATGGTTGAGCGGAAACTGAGCGAAGGCGTCTGTTCTTCCTGATGCCTCACAGAGGAGAAATCCACGTGTCAGTTTTTTTTTTCACCGCGGTGTGTGTTCGGTAGGGGGCGCTACACCAGAAAGTGATTCCACGGGTAAACAATTCCTGGCGTACATCCGCGAACTACTTTATGCTATCTATACTGCAATCATATCGAATTAATTCACAGAGCACCGTCATGTGAGGAATGCGGGCACGTGGAATCTTCGCTCTTATGCTGCCTGTTATGCAGTTTGTTTCCTAAACACACACAGACGCACTTTGCGGTTATGTCAAATCTCGGGTTTACCGAGTTCCAGCAGTTGCTGGTGGAGGAAACAATTCCTCACACTGGATTAATTAACAACTACAAAAGCACATGTGGCAATATCGCCATAATGTGCATTTGAGACTTCCCGTGTAACAAAAAAAGAATACTGTTTAATTGAACTACATATTTATTCATTGTATTAAGTATGGTTATGCTGTTAGTCATGCATATTGGATTAATTACAGAGTAAAGTAACTCTTTACCAACACAAGTTAAACTGTGTACTGTTTATCCCCTCCCCCCCATCAATTTTTCTGAGCCGCTTATCCTCACGAGGGTCACAGGTGTGCTGGAGCCTATCCCAGCTGTCACCGTGCAAGAAGCAGGGTACACCTCAACTGGTTGCCAGGCAATCGCAAGAAACATGAAAACAGACAACTTAATTTAGAGTCTCCAGTGAATGCATGTTTTTTGGGATGTGGGAGGATTTGAACGCGGTCCCCAGAATGTAAGCAGACCGTCTTACCAGTTTTCTCCACTGTGTTGCCTGTCCTTTTAACATCCATCCATCCATCCAGCTTCTTAGCCGCTTATCCTCACAAGGGTCACAGGGAGTGCTGGAGCCTATCCCAGCTGTTAAGTGGCAGGAACCATGGTACACCCTGAACTGGTTGCCAGCCAATCGCAGGGCACATCAACACTAACAGCCACACTCACAATCACACCTATGGGCAATTTCGAGTGTCCCAATTAATGTTGCATGTTTTGGGGATGTGGGAGGAAACCGGAGTACCCAGAGAAAACCCATGCAGGCTTTTGCAATTTAAGTGAGGCTATTATAGTTGATTTTTTACAATATCTGCACATGCTATACTTGACATCCATATAAAATAACCATTAGTGTATTGTACCTACAACAGGTACAGTATAATAAAGAGAAAGAAAAAACATTACTCATATGGGATGAAAATTAGAAAACGTATAAATATGTAGTCTGCAATGGACCTTTCTGACAGGTGATCTTGTGCTCCGCCCCCTTTAGCTACATTTACCATGTCCCACAAGCTTCCAAAATGGCGACTGAACAGAACAGGTTTGAAGTGGATTCTCTAACGAATATTCCAGATAATATTGCGGTATGTTTTTTTGCCAAATACGTCAGACTTGTCCAAGAGAGTTCTACAGAGAGGTCTCAACTATTTCACGCAAGGATATGTACACGGAATTAAGATTTTGGATGGAGGAGGACGCAATGTCAGAGTTGCAGCGAAACGTTGGGGATTAATGCAAAAAAGTGTGATGCCTCACAAACTTCATATTGAAATCCAACAGGATAAAATTGTGGAATCGTACTCTGCATGTAAAGCAGGGTGAGTAATTTTTACTTGGAAAGATCACGAGTAATATCATTGTAGTCTTTATAAGTGAGTTAGGTTCGGTTTTCTACAAGTGCATTTGAACATTGATTAACTTAGTCAGTACCGTAGTCACCAGATGAAAAAGTTTGACTTGGCTCGTAATGGAACCCAGTGCTCTGTCTTAAAATTCCGATGTGATACAAATAGGCAAATGGACATTTCTCTTGCATGACGTGGTGCATTTACGTATCCCTAACCCGACTCTTCAGCATAAAACATTACACACTTCATTCAGCAGGTCAGTGATACGCTACCAAAGTGAAAGTTGTTCTCCTGCAAAGTATAAAGCACTGATAATTAAATTCAGTGAAGATACTTCTCCCTCACTTACCTTCGAACATAGAGCCTTGTGTTTGCTGATATTGTTCACATTTAGTTGTACATGGGGTCTTGCGCAAGCCTTAATCCATGGGAGACACTTCGGCAACTGTGTTTTAGGCTTTGGAAAATGAATCAACCGGGCCCCTTGTAACCTAACCGGATATCTTTCTTCAGAATTGCACGTTCCCCAAGTGCATCTGAGGACCATTTTCTTCGTAACATTAACTTTTCCAAGCGCACGATATTGACAATCAGCATTGCTTGTGGGACAATGTGGAGAGAGGGGCATTTCAATCCAGGGGTTAAGACAATGCGCCTATCTGATTGGCTATTATTGTATGAGTGATTGACAGGTCGGAAAAGTCCATTCGCCAACTAGGATAAATGTGGTGGCGTTATCTGGAGTTAGGAGCACATAATGCAAGAAAGTGAGTGTAGGAATAATTGTGATCATAATTATCATACATTTGCTTCCAAAAAAGAAATGCTTTGCTCTGCCCTAGATAACGTGGCAGCCTCCTAGCAGGAGATAGCAAGAACAAAAACATCTAATCATCAGAACTGTTAGAACTGCTGTCTGTTAAAGAAATGATGACCACATGTATTCAGCAATCTTCCACACATGCACACGCACATGAACAAACATGTACACCTTGTTTCAAACTGTTTTGCTTGTCGTCTCCTTTTTGTAACATCCATGTAAATAAGGGGCGTCTTTAAACTAAATAAATAGAGGTGCTGAGGAGAGGATAATCAGAGAGTGCAGTGGTGAATTGTACGAGACAGTTCCTCTCCTCGCGAGACTTAAAACTGGTGTCTTTGCTTCCTTTTTTGTCCTGTTTAATGAATGTCTGATTGGTGAACCTTACAGTGAGTTACATTCTTGAACATACATGAACATCATCCTTGTAACATAATTAAAGCTCAATCGATCTTGGTTTGTGTCAACCTTTCCAAAAGTGCGCCAAGGTCTGTTGAATCCTAAGTGGAACATTTGAGCTGTATTAGCCCAAACAAGACAACTCAATGAAGCACAGCAGTTGCAGAATCATTCTTTGGGGCTGTTTTTCTTCCACTGCAACGCTCACTTTAGTCACAGTGGAGGAAATTATACTTCCAAGTAGCAGTCATTATTGACACTAACACCCTCAGGCTTCTGCCAGAAAACCAGAGATGAACTTCATCATGCTGGATGACAATATGACCCAAAGTACACATGCCTATCAGGAAAATGGCTTCACAAGAAGACCGAAGGTTTTGCTAAACAGTTAAAACACAATTCCATGAGATACCCAAAGGTACCGTTAACATGCATCATCTTGAAGTGTACTGTCTTTTTTTTTTTTAATTCTTTCAGTGTAAAATACAGTATATGCCTTGAGTGAAGAAGGGTTGAAAATCTGTCATCTTATGTGAGCTAGCACTATCCCTGGTTATCGAAGACACCAAACTTTGGTAAAACAGTAAATCTTGCATTTATTGCAAAATAAAATTACAGTGAATACCATAGTAGGTAGAACAAAAGGGAAGCTTATATTTTACTTATGTACATAATCACATCTAAGTGTCGTTGTGTCTGCACGTGCTTAACACAACACATTCAGCTATGAAGAGGAAAGTTATAGTTAACGAAGTATTTTGAAAGAGCCATAAGTGTCTTGTTGTGTCTGGTGTTGTCTGCTTGCTGGCATCTGGAAGGGTTTAATGAGTACATGGACACACAAGCAATCATTTTCACTGAGAGCACACCTTGATGTTCACAGAGTGACAGCCTAATTTAGGCTTTATTCACCTTCTAATTCAAACTTTCTCTGCCAACTGACAGAAAAAAAAAAAAACTAGCATACATGTAAATATGAAAAAAAAAATACTGATTTCAGTCAGTATATTTAAAAGAATACCAAGAGAAATAATGCGTGTTCCATTGAGTAAGAGGTCATTTTGAAATAGTATCAATCCAGTTCAACGTAACAAAGGGGGAGGCGGGGGGGGGGGGGGGGGGGTGTGATCTAACATTTTGTTGGGGTATAAATAGAAACCAGAAATGTGTCCATTTGATGTTTTCATTATTTTGGGTCCTCAATTGTCCCCTTACTGAGGTCTGTCATTTTGGGATACTTCACTTTCTTTTGGTCAAGTTCATTTTGAGCCCACAGCAGCAACTTCAGGAGTTTGGCCAACTTGGGTGTCGACTCCCGGTTTTCATAGTCCAGGACAGACTGATTCACTTCACTCCACACCTGAAAAACAGAAAAATCTTATTGCACTCATACTTATATTATTGATAGCCATGAAGTTCAAGTACAACCTGATTATCTCCTGAAGAAAATAAATTTAAAATAACATTTTTTAAAGGGTAACTTCATATTTTGTTTGAGACAAAAGAGCAAACTATAACATTTTATGGACAGAAGAAAAAAATATAAAGCTTTTTGACAATGCATACAAACAGTATGTTTACGGACAGCGTCATGAAGCGTTTAGGGATAAGAACCCCCTGTCAATAGTCAAGCTTGGCGTAGGATCTGGGGGCCTTGACTGTGTCAGAGGTATCATGAAATAAGGAAATTATCAAGAGATTTTAGAGCACATTATCTTAACCAGTCTAAAGAAAACTTGGTTTGAGGCAAATCATGGGTCCTACGGCAAGCCAAAGATTCAAAGAAACCCAAAAGCACACATTAATGGTTGAAAAAGAAAAAAAATTAAATAAAACAGCCAGCAATGAGTCCTGATCTCAATCCAACTGAAAATCTCAGGGGAGTAGACAAAATGAGCAAAAACGTGTAGCGATTGTAACGGGTGATGTGGAGAGGACAATCATTCAAGGACTGCTTGAGGTATGTTCACATACTTTTATTATAAAGCTACTTACTAGCAGGCAACAACATGTTATGTTGCCTACCAAGCTAGTGCTTGCACTAATGTTTGCAAGTAAACAGTGTAATGTTGACTTATGCTCTAAAGCAGAGATTTCCAACATTTATGGAGCCAAGGCACATATTTTGCAATTCAAAAATCTCATAGCACACCAACAAAATAAAATGCCACAAAAAGCGGATATATTCATTACTGTATCTACTTCCTGCCATCTGATACAATGGCATTTATTTGTTCGATGTCACTATGCCTCAATGCCATAAATAGATGAACAATGACATTATTTCTTATAAATAATTTTTCCAGCAATCACGCAAAATTATATAATTTCCCAGGGCATACTTGAAGAATGCTCACGGCACGTTAATGTGCCCCAGCACGCTGGTTGAGCAGCATTGCTGTAAAGCTTTGGTAAAGATTGGTTAATGTGTCTGAATAAATATTGACAAAGGCAGGCTAAAGTTTTTATATAATCATCCTAGATTGATGTTGAATCACGCTCTCAACCCCCGGTACACATTTGGTTCATGCCTGTGAACAAATGTTGACGATTAAGTATGTTGACCATGGTAAGCACGGGAGGCTATGGGCCAGTCACAACGTGCATTCTATTGCTCGGCGTTAGGGTGCACTGTCGGAGAGTTGTCACGTTACAACCAAGTTGTGTGTATGTAAATTCCGTCATGCTGGAAGACGTTTTGTAACTTTCTGACAAAATATGTCGAGCACAATATGGGGAAGAGGCTGCGAGAGCTAATCGGGCCATTATTGTGGCTAAAAATACCTTTCCTTTTTATCGTAATTTCTTGAAAATAATGCGCAATTTTTTCCAAAAATATTTTCAAAAAGTCAATAGAGCACATTATATTTAGGTATGGATGTAAATAAAAACCAAGACTCTTGGGATTCAAAAAATGTTTCCTCACAAACAGCATGGATGGGACAGAGAATGACAATGGCAGCAAAATGTCCATTGAATATAAGTAAACAATGTGGCAAAATTTTTTAATTCTTCATTCTACTTAATGATATGATTAGTACATATTTTGAAGTACCATATTATTGAGCGTTGTTTTTTTATTAAAAAAACATGTTCTCAGACATTAATGGTATCTCCATTCAATTAAAGAGGGGAAGATGATTTGAGATTTAGGTGTCTTTATTTACAAGTATGGTCATAGCACAAATTAAACCCATATCTCAAGGCACCTCTGCATGGCCACCAAACAATAAGGTGTAATCAATCAATCAATTTCATATTTGAATGCTACCTTTTGTCTCTGCATCATATTGAGAAGATCTCCAAAGGGCGACTCCTCAGGGTTATCGAACGCCAGCAGTGCAAGCGTCCTCTCCATTTCAGTCAGACATTCTCGGCTCTCCTCCCCCTGCTCCGCTAACTGAGACTGGGCAAATTCAAGGGCAGCTTCGGTCTCCCTCAAGCGAATGAGCTCAATAAGATGCTGCTGCTGCAAACACACATGAAATAGATGCAAACAAGTCAAACAGGTGAGCTGGATGATGAGAATTTTCTTTATAAAATTTGGCATGTTCTCATCTTAATTCCTATCCAATCAAAATCAAACGTGAACAAATCCACGACAATTTCAGTCTGGGACATACATACATACAGTACAGACAGGTGTAAACAATTGTCTGATACAGTCATGGAAAAAATGATTAGACCACCTATGCGTCTACATTTTGTTGTTCATTTTTTGACTGGCATAACTTAAAGTACATATTTTGGGCAAATTATAATAAAATAATTAAAACACTTTCCACGGTTTTCTTGACAATAACTGCAATTATTTACAATACAACTACCGTAAGCTTGAGTCCTGTGTATCAAATATGACAAAATACTATGGAATATACATTTTTGTCATGTTCATTTTACTCTTCATGCATTACCATTGCCAGGCATTAGACTGTAGGTGTTGGAAATCTGTCACATTTGGCAGCCCGGGTGATTATGTGCAAAGAGCCAATTGACTGGAAGCCAGTCCTGCCTCTTTATCAAAGTCAGCTGTGACAGGATCCAAATCACTTTAATGGAAAGAAATTGTAAAAATAACAGGCGGATGGATGAAAATACCTGCAAGTGAAAGTAAAGGTAGCGATTTGTATCCAGCAGTTCTGGGTGCAGACTATTGATCAGCGCAATGGCATCCTGGATCTGTCCCTTCAAAATCATTTCTCTAATCTTTATTCTCTCATCAAGGGATTCCAAGTCCACACTTGGCTCGATCCCAGACTCCATTCGGAACTTCTCTGCTGCCTCCTTAAAGCCCTCTGTTGAACCAAAAAAAAAAACAAAAACAAACAGATGTCACATCTTCTACTTTTTTTTCGATCTCCCTTGGTTTGTGTAAATTAATTTTGAGGACTCCACCTGTCACCAAATAGTTCATAATAAGTCTGTTCATATCAGCTCTCTGAATGTGGACATTGTTGAGTTTGTCCATCCATTCGTCCCTTGTTATGTCGTCTGGTTTCTCTGCATAGCTCATGATGTCCTTAAAACATGGGAAAGACAAGTTGCCTTAATGTAAAACACTTAGGCCGAGACCAAATTATTTTGAATTCATGTTGACAACCACTGTCTTAAGTTATTATTTGAGCGATACAATCGTCGTTTCACCTAAAAAAATAAAAATAAAACTGAAATCGCGATGGTCAGGCCTCTGCTAAAAACACAACAATGAAGCCTAACGCTAAAGCAGACCACCGTTCCAAACTAACACAACCTGCGCTTGGTGGGTTTAGACCACCCGCAACCTTTTTGAATGGCTGTTGATGCATATTCGAGAGCGAACATTATGTAGTCTTTAGTTAAAAAGATGATTTATATTTAGGCTCGGAAACCATTACCTCCAAACGAGTCGCTTCTTACAAGCATTAGCAACTAGCAAGCTCGCTACAAGTCGGCGACGGAAGCGTCTTCTTCCTCGCAGTCCGATCTGAAATCTCTGCTGCCCCCTAACAGTGACTTTGATCTATTGCGACACGATCAACCGAATGAATAAACGGGGTGGGGGGGGGGGAGCTCTTTAGTGTCCTCTGCTGTTAGGAACATGGAAAAATCCGAAATTGTCTAGAACAGTAAAACTTACATTCTTCACGGCAATGACAAACCACCGAAAAAAACGTTGTTATTGTGCACACAAGTCTTACCATTAAGTGGTAAATTGCGGCTTGCCCTGACTCAGTCGCTCTATCAAAATTAAACTAATACATACGATTGAATAAATGCGTGACTAGTGACTAAGGACACTTGTAGGGGAAAATAAATCGAATGCATGGATGTATTATTTCCCCTATTGCACGATTTTGTCTTCATGAATCGATACGAGCTGGAAAGTATTAGTGCAAAAGCACTCAGGGAAAAGGAAGAAAAACAAATAAAGCCATAAATAAATAAATAAACTCCGCCTAACTCCTGAATGCAAGGTATTGTTGTTACTATGGAGACGACGCGACGAAACATGGCGCACGTTCAGTTGGGATAGATTCAGTAGGATACTATTAGTGAAATAGTTAAGTTCTGCAAACACTGTGTGAACGAAAAAGCACGTCATACTAATGGTAAGTAGACCGCTGGCCATAAAGTTATAAATTTTGTAAACGTATTTAATTTTTTTTCTTAGTCAGTTTTGAATAAAACGTTTTTAATAATTTGTTTGTAGAAATGTCGACCAAGGAGAGACAAAAAACACACAATGAACTTTTGGACAAACGATGGAGGAAAGTGCAACAACAGCGACTACATCTACCAATGTATGTTCTCAGTTCACTTAACAGTCTGGTTGGTGGCAAATGTACTATGTATAAGTGCAGATATTTGTGTAAATGTATACAATACTCTGAAAAGTAAACTTTTAGTAAAATTTTACTGTAAATATTCAGCGCACGTTTTGAACAAGACACAATCAATGAAAAAAAGCCAGAAAAAAATTTGCCATTTTTAATCAAATTTATTTTCTCTGTCTGAAAAGGAAAAAAAACCTGGTTCAGAATTTAATGCCACCAAAACAATGTGTTCCAATTATTTGTTGGTTAATTGGTATTCATAATAAATTGACAAAAAAAAAAAAATGAAATAATGTTCACAGAAAAATACACCTTACCAGTATACCCATGTGCTTTTGTTTTTGTTTTGTTTTGTTATTCATATTGGACTCAGAATATTTGAGTGCCGGTATTTAGACTGGCACAAGACACAACACAGTCATCAGAAATCAATCGAAAAGCTCAAACATTAAATAAATATCTTAAATAAGGCCAAGGATTAGGAATGTTTTAATTTTACAAATCTGTTGGGTCCCTGTTGTAAATGCTCTCTGGTTTACATTCTGCCTGACAATTCTCCCAAAATCAATCAATCAATCAATCAATCAATCAATCAATCATCAATCAATCAATCAATCTCAAACTTTGTTGGCTTAAGGATGTTTTACATCTTTTTTTTTACATGGGGTAATTTCTAGAAGTTTTAAAAAGTCGCTGGCCTGTATTGACAGAGTTGAAAGTGAAAACTTTACAAAAGCCAGGCACCTGAAAAATACTATAAATGATAACAGTCACAGTATTTTGTACTTTGGTTCTTCCCACTATTGTTGATATTTAACAATCCTAGGATGGGAATCGTCTTCATTGGCCAAGTACAGTATGTTAAAACACACAGGGAATTAGTCTCTGGTAGTCAGAGTCCCTGGAGTACAGAAACTATAGTAACAGTAACACTCATATGATAACAAAATATAGCTTTTGGACAGACTACACAATGGTACAAAGTACAGACAGTCAATTTGCTGCACAAAATCATTTGCAGGCAAATTGGTTTCTTGCAAAGTGGCAGCTCCATGGCTGTGTCCCAAGCAGTAGAGGCTTACAAACAGACCAAAGAGAGGGGGAGGGCTGTCCGCAGCCCATCACCAGAGCCTCACTTCCCTTCGACAGTAAGACACAACTCCCTCCATATTCTGATGCACTAATGTTCATGTGACGCTTTGAAGCAAATGAATGAAGCAATAAAATGTGTTGTTTAAACATTTGGGTTACAAATGCAAAGTGAGGATCGGAAACAAAGGGTAAGTTTAATTTTTGAGAATGAATTGGATTTGAATTATGTGACAGTTATGAGTTTATTTCAAACATTCAACCACCTATTTCATTATGGCCACTTTCTGTAGATGAACTACATATTCTTGAAACAGTGTGTCGAGAGCCGGCCTGTCATTCCGATCCCACAGGAGTGCTTGAACTCCTTTGACTCCCAAATACCCGCTCAACTTAAAGACAGTCCTCAGAAAAACAAACTCTTGCACGAGCTCCTCAAGGAAGTCAGTGACAATTTCCACGATGTCATCATTAAACATACAGGTACTGTACTGAAAATTATTAATGTAGCGTGCGTGTACATGTGTACATCTTCCCTTAACTGTCAACCAACAATACGTTTTATAACACCCCATGTTCATTTAAGTGAACACATTCCTAAAGGATCCAGAATATGAAGAACCTCCGCCAGAAAAGCAGCCGTCTCTTCCACTTGAGTAAGTGTTTATGGCCTCTGATTTGTCTTTAATGAATATACAGTAGCAAATGGTTTGTTCGTCACCTTTTGTAAAATGCTCATCTTTTATAGTATTCTTGAGTATTCCCAATCACGACGTGAGAGCTTTGTCACAAACCGTAAATTTATGAGGGCAAATTTGCACATTGTACATCCCATAATGCAAACCATCTTGGAAATTGGCAACACTACATTTTCTTCTATGGCATTGGTGGATCTTACAGGATACAGGTAAGTAAACGGATGAAAAGTGAAGGCCATCAAATAAGCAAGTACCCGTGCTGTTGTCAGGAAGGAGCAAAGTTGTGTCGTTATTGTTTAGGGCTATGGGACCTGTTGACAGCAAGGAGTTGCATAAAGAGCTGGCTGTAGAATGTGAGACAGCAGAGGAACAAATCATGAATACCTGGTTCCCTAAAGTCATCAATTTACTAACAACTCCAAAAACACTGGGCTCAGTTAAAGAAGACGTGCTGAATGCCTTCTTTGACTGCGCATGCACCCTCATCTCCAATCAGGTGAACTTCTGCCACCATATATAATCCAACAGTATTTGAGTTTTTAGGGCTGGTTATTCTTTGGTTTCAGTTTTCCATGCATTGGTTTATTATTTACGTCAATGATGCAGTTTGTTTGTTTTTTTCCTTTCTGGTAAAACTCCATTTTGTTTGCCTTTTCTCCATTCCCAGCTGAAAAACCTGCTTCAGAGGAGTGTGGAAGAGTTTGTCTACCCGTTTCATCCAAACAACTACCACTTCTTACCCATCTTTCATATGACTTTAACATTTAATGATGAGAAAATGGGAATATACCCCACCTTAGAGGAACTTGAAGAAGATGTTTTTGAAATTCTTAATACCATTACAAACACACTGCAGGTAAATTCACGTATTCCAACAGATCTTTGTGTGACAAGTCCCCCACCCCGATCTCCATGTTGAAGTGTACTTCCATACGACATTGATATCTTTTGTATTGATCCACAGAAAGTACAGACAGTTCAATCCTGGCTAGCACAATCCTCTTCTGAGTATGTGGATGCCAGGGCTCCTGATCACACGCTTGCTTGGGCTCGTTTCACTGTAACGGCAACTGTGCGCAAGAATCTGGAAGAACCTGACCGATATTTTCAGAATTATGGTAATGGAGGCATAGCCTCAAATCATTTAGTCATCCACCTAAAGTGTTCAGCATGCTTTTCTAACATAAAGTTATTTTGTAGTTGACAACTATGACTGGTTAGTCAATGGAACTGCCCAGAATCGAGTTGAGACCTTTGTCAATGAAACCCATTCATTTGCTGAATATATTAAGGTGAGAATGAATAACTTCAGAACTGTACTGGGGCTTTTTTTCAGTGGGTGATTTAACTGTGTTTTCCAGCAAGTCGAGGAGTTTTGTGACCTATCAAGGAAGCTTGACAAACTCCCAACCAAAGTTCACTTTCCAATGGTCGAATTATATTGTGAGCAGCTGAACCAGGGACTGGCTAAAAAAGCTAAAGCATATGCAGAAATCCTTATCAGCAAGATTAAAACTAAACATACAGAGCAAGTTCTACAGTGAGTCTCTCACTTTGAAAAAGTCTCCCTGGGCTCCTTTACTGCATGTGGAAATCTTTTGTTTCTTTTAAAAGGATCTGCTCGGACTTTGAAACCATCCGTGAAAATGCTTTGAATGTGCCAGAGACAACAGATGACATGGCCAAAATGATTGACTATATTGAAATAACTAAGACGCAGAGTATTGTGCTTCTTCATGAAAAGATAAAGGTACATTTTATCAATACAATATTTCTTATATGTTTGAGGCACGTGTTATGTTTTGGATTTTTTTTACATTCACAAATGCATCTTGAGGCATTTATTTACATTGTCTAATGTTGTTGCTCTATTGATCTGGCAGAAAGCCCAGATTAGACTAAGTTTCCTTCTAGATGTCCACATATTTGAACCTGAAGATCTTGAGCTGAATTCAACTGTCTTCATGTGGCCATTGAAAATCCAAGAGGTCTTTGAAGTCAGTGATGGGGTAATGCTCCTTTCTGATCCAACATGTGTGTCATTATTGTGTTCTTTTCAGTTAAGATCTTTACTTGCATATACTGTTTTTTTTTTCAGGTTTTACAAGAGGCGAATAGGAAAGGGGAAATGGAGATGCTTGCTAAAAGAGAAAGGGTCAAGGTTCATCTGGCCAAGTTGGAACGAAGGATTAAAGAGTTCCCTCACTGCTCTGATCTTGATATGATGCAGAAGGTACTGTACATTGGATAATTTGTGATCCCAGGGTTTGAAACTGGGTTTCGTATTGGATCTGACTCAAATATTCAAATTAATATAGCCCCCACTTCGCTCAACTCTGCATTAGTGAAAACATTTTTTTCAATATATGATTATTATCCCCAGCAGAGAAACATGCTAAATATATGTACCTACTGATTGTAAAACACTCTTACCAATTGAATTATCTGGCACTTTATCAAGTATATTGTCATTTTATATTTTTAACAGTACATGACAGAAGTCAGAACAGTTCAGAATCTTCTTCAGGAGGCTGAGGAAACAATTACTGACATCCACAAAGATGAGATATTTCATCAGTGGGAACAGACACATTACCCAGAAGTGGAGGTCATGAGAGACAGTGTTGAACAATACCAGAAGTTGTTTGGACTGCTACTGAAGTGGCAACGTGCAGAGGGCAGGTCTGATTTCAGTTACAGATTAAATTTTATGATCTAATTCAATAAATGCTTCTAATATCTTCTCTGTGAATAGGTGGATGGAGGGTTCTTTTGTGGACTTAGATGGTGCGGAAATGGAAGTAAAGCTGGATGAATTCTATCGGGAAATCTTCAAGATGTTAAAGTACTTCCAGAAAAGGAGTAAGAATAAACAGGATAGTAAAAAGAAAACTGGATTGTCAAAACAACGGCGTGGTGAAGAAGATGCAAACATGGATAAGAATCCGTCAATCTTGTGCTCCACTGTACTAGAGCAGGTCAAAAAGTTCAAGGTACCCAATGTAACTGTTTAAAAGGCACTCGTGAAATTTCATGGTATTGCTTTCTAACTCTTTAATTATTATATAGGAGTACATTCCTTTAGTATTAGTCCTGTGTAATCCGGGGATCAGAGGTCGCCACTGGAAGCAGATGTCGCAGATTGTTGGGTATGACCTCACTCCTGATGCTGGTACAACATTACGCAAAGTTCTCAAACAAAACTTGACTCCTTACCTCAAACAGTTTCAATCAGTTGGTGCTGCTGCAAGTAAAGTAAGGATGGGTGTATGGTTTTTATTACATTATTTAATAGTTTGTTCTTAAAAAAAAAAGTGAACCCACCTAATGCATATCTGTAGGAGTTTTCCATGGAGAAAGCCATGAAAAGCATGGTGACTCTTTGGGATGGTGTTTCACTTCAGCATCAGTCATACAGAGACACCGGTGTGTCCATCCTGACGGCTTTGGATGAAATTCAGGCAATGCTAGACGACCAGATTGTTAAAACTCAGACAATGAGGAACTCACCGTTTATCAAGCCCCTTGAAAAAGAGATCAAGGTTTTACAGTGTACTCAATATACCATAATGATGAGATGTACATTAAGGACTACGGCAAATTGCATCAACCAAACCGCTCTGTGATTTAGGTTTGGGAGGAGCGTCTTCTTCGCATTCAGGAAACCATTGACGAGTGGTTGAAGGTGCAGGCCCAGTGGCTCTACCTTGAGCCCATTTTCTGTTCTGCTGACATCATGCAGCAAATTCCAGAGGAAGGACGACTCTTCCAAATCGTTGACAAAAACTGGAAGGAGGTTATGCGGCACTGTGTTAAGGACTCAAAGGTAGTTGTCTTGACGTGACAACAGTGTATGCTGCCAATCTGTGGGAAATCGATGACAGTTTGAAAAATTCTCTGCCTTGCTTTTCTATCAGCTACTGGAGGCAACCTCAATGCCTGGCCTGCTAGAAAAACTACAAGAGTCCAACTGCCACCTGGAGACCATTATGAAGGGACTAAATAGCTATCTGGAGAAAAAGCGACTCTTTTTTCCACGGTGAACAAATATCAGTCATCCATTTTTTTTCATTTCTCAAATACCATGGCTAAATGTTGAGAATTATTCCATTGCTGCTTGTTACTCAGGTTCTTCTTTTTGTCCAATGATGAAATGCTGGAAATTCTTTCTGAGACCAAAGATCCACTCTGTGTACAGCCCCATCTGAAGAAGTGCTTTGAGGGTATTGCCAAGCTAGACTTCCTACCAAATCTCGATATCCAGGTAGTCATTCACACAGTGGACTTAGTATTGTACACGGCAGTACTATATGTGGTTGATGGACTTGCCTTGCTGACTTTTTTTTTTTTAACCCAGGCTATGTATAGCAGCGAAGGGGAGCGCGTTGAGCTAATCCAACGCATCTCCACGGTTGAGGCTAAAGGAGCAGTGGAGAAGTGGCTGATACAAGTGGAAGACTTAATGATTCACAGTGTCAGAAATGTAGTGGCTTGCTCCAGAATGGTGAGATGACTTAATTGAATTAAACCAAACATGAGAGGTTATTTTTTTCCCCACAAGAATGCAAACAAGTTGTGTGAATGCCTGATTCAAGTTGTAGTGGAATGTTTGTTTTTATAGGCCTATTCAGAAACTCCACGGAACCAGTGGGTGAGGGAGTGGCCTGGGCAGGTGGTGATATGTACCTCACAAATCTTCTGGACCTTGGAGGTACATGAAGCCATCAGGGCAGGGGCTAAAGTAAGTGAGGTTTTGATTTAACATTCTAGTATCCAGAAAATAACTTTGGGGAAAAATTAATGTCATACCCTGAGTAACAATGTCTTTGATGGCCTCTACAGGGTGTGAAAAACTACTTTAAGGAACTTCAGAAACAGCTATCTGACATTGTGGGGCTGGTTAGAGGGAAACTTCCCAAGCAAACACGGATTACTTTGGGAGCACTGGTGACCATTGACGTTCATGCCAGAGATGTGGTTATGGAGCTCATTGATCACGGTAACTTATAGCAGAAAGCACCATGTTCACAATACAATTCCTCGCTTTCGCCACTATCCGGCTAATCTAAAATACAAATACACGTGCTTTTTTAAAAAAAATAGGTGTAGCAAATGAAAGTGATTTCCGATGGCTAGCCCAGCTTCGTTACTACTGGAGTAATGGGGATGTTCGAGTTCGCATCATGAACTGCGATGTTAACTATGCATATGAGTATCTGGGAAACTGCCCTCGACTGGTCATCACCCCACTGACTGACAGATGCTACAGAACTCTGGTAGTAATAAATTGATTGACAATGTTGCTTGATCCTGGCAGTTTGTTTCATTTTAGTTTAAAATGCCCTCCTTGTTTTTATAGATTGGAGCTTTTTTCCTAAATTTGGGTGGTGCACCTGAAGGTCCAGCTGGAACTGGAAAGACAGAAACCACCAAGGATCTAGCCAAAGCTTTAGCTGTGCAATGTGTGGTTTTCAATTGTTCTGATGGACTGGACTATCTTGCTATGGGCAAAGTAACATCAGACAAAAAAAATGTTATTTCGTCAGATTATGATTCCCACTTGTAACATTTTTTTTGTGTTCTGTTACATTTTCTCAGTTTTTCAAAGGTTTGGCATCATCTGGAGCATGGGCTTGCTTCGACGAATTCAACCGCATCGAGCTTGAGGTCTTGTCTGTAGTGGCCCAGCAAGTCCTCTGCATCCAGAGGGCAATTGAGATGAACTTGGAGTACTTTGACTTTGAAGGAACCATGCTTAAACTCAACCCCAACTGTTTTGTGTCCATCACGATGAATCCTGGATATGCAGGACGCTCTGAACTCCCGGACAACCTCAAGGTCTTTAAGCATAATCACTGATAACACAAGGGAAATTTTACCACAGATTGTATATTTCTACCTAGTATGTAACTATAAAATTAATCAACAGTTTTTCAAATCACAACTTGTTCACTTTGTTTTGATGTGGTGATGGCCTTTCTTGTTCCTCAGGTGTTGTTTCGAACAGTGACCATGATGGTCCCCAACTATGCACTGATAGCCGAGATCTCACTCTATTCATATGGATTCCACAATGCCAAGCCTCTGTCAGTCAAGATTGCAATGACTTACAAGCTCTGTTCAGAGCAGCTCTCGTCCCAGTTCCATTACGATTACGGCATGAGGGCTGTCAAAGCTGTACTTGTTGCTGCAGGAAACCTCAAGCTCAAGTATCCCGATGAGAATGAGGACATACTGGTATTTGTGCTGAGTTTTATGCAACCATTGGTTTGGGCCCAAACTCCTTTGTTCTGCTTGTTGATGGTTTTTTTTTTTTTGTGTGTTAATGTCAAGCTTCTAAGGTCTATCAAAGATGTTAACAAGCCCAAGTTTCTTTCGCATGATATTACACTGTTCAATGGAATCATCAGCGATTTGTTCCCTGGAGTCTCCCTTCCCGGGGCTGACTATGAAGTAAGATTTGTCTATATCATTCTTATTTTTGTCTTATTCAACCCATTTTCATATCTGTGATATACTGTATGTGTCCAACTTTAATATAATATGGTCATGTCTTCTGCAGTTGTTTTTGGAAGCTGCTAAAGAGTGCTGTAAAAAACACAATGTACAGTCAACAAAGATCTTCATGGAGAAATTGATCCAGACGTATGAGATGATGATAGTCCGACATGGGTAAGCTACTTTTAAGTCCAAATAATGCAATTTCTTGTAATCAGCAATAAAGTAGTGTGGAACAATTCAATAGAGTAATAAAGTGGAGGATGCTGGTCCGTTAATTTTAACCCCTTTGTTTCGTGTTGCAAAAACACCCAGTACAGTCCAAAATTATCCTTCCATCCATCCATCCATCCATCCATCCATCCATCTTATCCATCCATCTTATCTTATCCTCACAAGGGTCATGGGAGTGCTGGAGCCTATCAAAGCTATCAACGGGCAGGAGACAGAGTACACCCTGAACTGGTTGCCAGCCACAATCACACCTACGAGCAATTTAGAGAGTTAATGTTGCATGTTTTTGGGATGTGGGAGGAAACAGGTGTGCCTGGAGAAAACCCATGGAGACATGGGAACATGCAAACTCCGCACAGGGAGGCTGGGATTGACCCAGGTCCTCAGAACTCTGAGCCAAACAGTTTCCAGCTGTGTCACCGTGCTGCCCAGTACAAAATTATTTTAAATAAATGTAAAAAAAGAAAAGAAAATATTTGAAAGGTTTTAAAGTTAAACACCTTTAAACAATGATGTGCTGGTCGAATAGAGCTCGTGCACCTACATCATCAAACCACGTCACTGGCCGGAAGTGTCGGTCGAACAAACCATTCTTCAATGCTAAGTCGATTGGAGACGACGAGAAAATACGTCGAAAAGCACAACGCCCAGACTTTTGTCTGATACTGTTAAACATTTAGAAGGTGATAATAAACGAAGGTCCGTGGGAAAATGAGACACACTTGGCATAGAGGACCCATATTTAATGCCGAAGTTGATGTTTTCGCCGATAAGAAATTGGACTATTACCCTGCTTCCGCTTGTCTTGGACAACTGGATCTACACATGTATCTGGTGAGTAAGTCAAGATTTACACGGAAGAGTTTGAAAGCGTAGAAAAGTCTGGACGTATACAAATAGTTCGTTGCTGGATCTGTTCTTAATCAAAAATAAATCCCACATAGCGATGGAGCCACTCAGATTTTTTTCATTACAAATACCAATATTTAAATATGACCCCTGGTTTTACACAATCTTGTATTAATTAACTATGATTGGAAAAAAAAATTCTGAAACTGATGGATTGTATCCGCTGCAAGGGGGAGTTTTGAATTCCAACTAGATGCTTACACTGTTCCTGAAACTCAAAGTCCGTTGGTTCCAGCTCTATTAATGGAGGTTCCACTGTCTTATATGTCCCACATTTTGGCTGAAGACAGCAGTGCAAGGTATAATTTTTATGCTTCAGGTTCATGCTGGTGGGTGAGTCATTTGCAGGAAAGACAAAAGTGATCCATGTTCTCGCTGACACATTGATTCTGATGAATAAAAGAGGATATGGAGAGGAAGAAAAGGTCATCTTCAGGACATTGAACCCCAAGTCTATTACCATGGGACAGCTCTTTGGACACTTTGATCTTGTTTCTCATGAGGTAGATGTGCACCTTAGATCCCCATGTATTCAATCTGCAATTTGTTTAGGTCTTTTTGTCTGTTTCTCTTTTTCTTTGTAGTGGACAGATGGTCTTGTGGCCAACACGTTTCGTGAGTATGCATCGTCTGAAACGCTAGAACGTAAATGGGTGGTGTTTGACGGTCCAATTGATACGTTGTGGATTGAAAGTATGAACACTGTACTCGATGACAACAAAAAGGTACATACAAAATACAAAAAAAGGTACATTTGAGTAATATCAATTTCTAATTCATGACTAACATCTGTGTTGTTTGTATTCACACTATAGTTGTGTCTGATGAGTGGAGAAATTATCCAGATGTCCAATCAGATGAGTCTAATTTTTGAAGCAATGGATCTGTCACAGGCCTCTGTAAGTTTCAAGTGACTAAATAACTTCAGAGTGTGATTTATATAATGTTTCTACAACTAAAATTGTCCAATGGGAATTAGCACTCAATACCAAGTCTAATGTAACAACAGCAGGTTCTGAAATAGCATCTCTCCATGGCAGCCTGCCACAGTCAGTCGATGTGGTATGATATACATGGAACCTTCTCAACTGGGCTGGGAGCCTTTAGTGCTCTCTTGGATGAACACGCTCCCAGATGTTCTGAAGAGTCCTGACCATAACAATCTACTGGTAGAACTCTTTCACTGGCTGCTGCCACCTTCCTTCAGTTTACTCCGTAAACACTGCAGAGTAAGTATCCCAAGACCCTTGAGTAACTGAGATGCAAATAGCCAAAGACCAAAGAAGTTTGGCGAAATTTAGAGCAAATCTAAAAGAAGATTATGACATTACTTTTTTGTTCATAGGAAGTTGTCACCACAACCAACTGGAACACATCTGTGTCCCTGTGTAGACTTTTTGAGATCCTGCTAATTAAACCTCTCGAGACGGAGACCAACAATGAAACAATTCGTGCCTGGGTCATGGTACAAATAATTATAGTTTGTCACAATATTATTTATTAACACATCCACAAAATGTACATGTTCTATACACAATTAATTTGACACTCTTTGGGGATTGCAGGCTGCCTTTTCCTTTTCCCTGGTGTGGTCTGTGGGTGGCAGCTGTGATTCAAAAAGCAGGGAGAAATTTAGTGAGTTCATTAGGGACACCGTGTCTGGTAAAACAGAAGATCATCCAGTTCCTGATATTGTTGGAAAATGGGAGTGCCCAGTGGATGAGAAAGGGCTGGTGTATGACTATTTCTATGAGGTACCACTGAATTACAGCGTTCAGAAGATCTTGTCTTTTAAAATTATTCACTGCATCACAGTAATCTAATACAGTTATTATTCAGTTTAAAGGAAAGGGGAAATGGATTCACTGGAATGATGCCATCAAAAGTGTCAGCCTGGGGGACAAAAGCACCAAAGTGCAGGACATCATTGTTCCCACCATCGACTCTGTTCGCTACACCTTCCTAATGGACATTTGTATCACCTATGGAATGTGAGTAGTGTTTTTGAATAGTCACAGACATATTCATGGTCTGGAATTTGTCAACTTGTGTTAACTGTTTCAATATCTGCTTCTCTGCACAGACCTCTGCTGTTGGCTGGCCCTACTGGCACTGGAAAGTCCGTGTATGTGATGGAGAAGTTGATGAACGGTCTGGACAAAGACCTCTTTTTACCCCTCTCAATCAATTTTTCAGCCCGCACCACAGCCAACCAAACCCAGGTCAGTTGGAATCACCAATGAATATGAATGTCCTTACCACTTTGAATGTTCTTATGCTTTATTCTTTGTTCTCCAGAACATCATCATGGCCAAATTAGATAAGCGACGGAAAGGTGTCTTTGGCCCCCCAATGGGGAAAAAATACCTAATTTTCATAGATGATGTAAATATCCCAGCATTGGAACAGTTTGGAGCTCAGCCTCCCGTGGAGCTTCTACGACAATTTATGGATCACAGGAAGTGGTATGTGTTTGGTGTCATTCCCAACTCAACACCAAAAGAAAGAGGAACACTGAATGGAAGAGTGAAGAATATATTGCTTGGCTAATCTTTTATTTTCTGGCAGGTATGACCTGAAGGATACTTCTGGCATCAAACTAGTTGACATCCAGATTATTACAGCCATGGGTCCTCCTGGTGGGGGGAGGAATGCTGTGACATCTCGCTTCCTTCGCCACTTCAACATTTTTAGCATCAATTCCTTCAGTGATGAGACCATGCTCCGCATCTTCTCCATTATGGTGGCGTTCTATCTCAAGAACAATGAATTTCCACCAGAGTATTTTACTATTGGCAGCCAAATGGTGACAGCAACCATGGAAGTGAGTTCTCCAAATAGGACACCTGCATTCCAGTCATAACACACTTGACTTTCGAATAATGGAATTTTCCAAATGTCTTCTTCAAAGGTCTACAAGCAAGCAATGGAAAACTTACTTCCGACACCAGCCAAGTCTCACTACACTTTTAACCTGCGGGACTTCTCACGTGTTATACAAGGATGCCTGCTTGTGAAAAGCAAATCTCTGGAGAACAAGCGCACTATGATTCGCCTATTTGTCCACGAGGTCTTCCGTGTCTTTTACGATCGTCTGGTAGATGATAAGGATCGAGCGTGGTTCTATCAGCTGATGACCAAGATCCTCAAAGATCACTTCAATGAAAACTTTAACCAGGTGTTTGATCACCTTAAACAAGGCAGTCAAGTATGTTTACTTGTTTTTTTTCTGTTCTTATTGTGTATTATTCAGATGTCAGAAGGTAGATGGAGTTGGTCAGGCCCCTCTTTGTCACTGCAAATTTGTGATGTTTCTAAAAATGAAACATTAGGTCAAATGCAATTTTTCTTTGTCAGCTGGTCGAATGAGACATGGAGACTCTGTTGTTTGATGACTATATGAATTATTCTGATGTCAGAAGTTTGACATTTGGAGTTGCTCAGGCCTATATTCGTTCATGCTGTCTGAGGTCAAAATTTGTGGTTTCTACAAATGAAATGCATGCTTATTGCGATTTTAATTTTTATTTTTTATTCGCAGTTGGTTGAGCAAGACATGCAGACGCTGCTGTTTGGTGATTACATGAATCCTGACCTCGAGGCTGATGATCGCTTGTATGCCGAGGTGCCCTCCATAGAAAGCTTTGCTGAGGTGGTGGAGGGATGTCTTGTTGAATACAACCAGATGAACAAGAATCACATGAATCTCGTCATTTTCCGGTGAATGACAATTCTTACACCATCATATGAGTTAATTAAATCCAGGAATGTATAGTATACATTACATTAAAAACTGCTACATTAATTTTTCTAAGAAATTTAAATTTAATCCATGAAATGTTATCCATTACAGTTATGCCTTGGAACACCTGTCCCGAATAAGCCGTGTGTTGAAGCAGCCAGGCGGAAATGCCTTGCTAATAGGAGTGGGAGGCAGCGGTCGGCAGTCCATCACGCGCTTGGCTACTTTCATCGCCAAGATGAACCTTTTCCAGCCTGAGATCTCAAAGAGCTACAGCATCGTTGAGTGGAGGGACGACCTGAAGGTTAGCATCATGCTTGAAATCTGCATCGAGCACAATAGTTTTTTGTTTTTGTTTTTGACATTGGCACTTTTAGTGTGATATAAAGTACTCTGACATGATGTTACAGAAGCTTCTCAAAGATGCAGGGGTGAAGGGTGAAAGAACAGTATTTTTGCTCACGGATGCACAGATAAAAAATGAGACTTTTCTCGAGGATGTAAATAGTGTCCTGAACACAGGAGAGGTGCCCAATCTTTTTGCTGTGGATGAAAAACAGGATATCATTGAGGTATGACATAAATTATAATACTTTGTATATTTATTATGCAGATATTGGAAAATGAATCTTGTCCACACGACACATCCAAATTTGCCTTTTATTTAGCATCATAGAGAACCTGACCTATGATGTTCACAATCTGCACACCCACGTCCAAATCTGTTTAAGGAATCTCGTTTTCTTCTCATTTCTAGACAGTACGTCCCATTGCCCAAGCAAAAAATAAAAGTGTACAATTGAGCCAATTGACTCTGTTTGCCTATTTTGTGGCACGCTGCAAGGAGTACCTGCACATTGTTGTGGTATTCAGTCCTATTGGCGAAGCCTTTCGAAGTCGTTTGCGCCAGTTTCCATCCCTTATCAACTGCTGCACCATTAACTGGTTCCAGGTACGAAATATGGATAAAGTATGAAACAAGTAATGGGATGCATATGTAGAAAATTGTGAATATTTGCTGGCAAACAGACCCACATTTTTTATCTTATCTATGTTGCCCTGCCCAGCCCTGGCCAGAAGATGCTCTTGAGCGGGTAGCCAACTCTTTCCTGACACCCCTGGAGATGAAAGAAAATGAGAGGAAGGAAGTCATACCCATCTGCAAAACATTTCATACCTCTGCTATTCAACTTTCAGAGAGGTATGATGTAATTATGAGCATTAAATGTAAGAGTATCCAGGGTATCTGTTTCTGTTTACACTTTCACATTTCACATTTACACTGGAGATTCCTTTTTGAGCTTGGTCGCCATAATTATGTTACACCCACATCCTATCTGGAGCTCATGGGAGCTTTCAGTCAGCTCCTTACTATGAAAAGAGATGCAGTCATGAAGGCAAAGAAAAGATACACCAACGGTCTGGAAAAACTAGCCTTTGCTGAATCTCAGGTATATGATATGCTACAGTCTTTTTTCCCCATGAAAAATATGTCATGGTGTCAAACATTTGTTGTTGTTGTTTTTTTAACACTGTTGAAGGTTGGTGAGATGAAATTGCAGCTTGTAGAATTACAACCCAAATTGGAAGAGGCACAGAGCGAAAACAAAAGAATAATGAAGGTAAAGACATGAACTACAATCAATTGCGTCTCATGAAAATATACAAAACTATGCAAAGTCTACTTTGGTGACCTGTAGGTGATCGCGGTGGAGTCTGTTGAGGTGGAAGCCAAAAGTAAACTTGTGCGGGTTGAAGAGGAGGCCACAGCTATTCAAGCTGGTGAGGCTCAATCGCTGAAAGATGAGTGTGATAGTGAACTGGCTGAGGCAATCCCTGCCCTGGAGGAAGCAATCACAGCTTTGAACACCTTGAAGGTGAGAACCCTCCAGATAAAGCCAACTTTTGCCATGTATGTAACCTTCTCCTGAAACATTTGTTACGTTCTTGAATGCAGCCTGCTGATATCACTGTTGTGAAGTCCATGAAAAACCCTCCTGCTGGCGTTAAGCTAGTGATGTCAGCCGTGTGCGTAATGAGGGGGATGCCTCCAGAGAAAGTTGCAGATCCTGCTGGATCAGGAAAAAAGGTTCGTCTTGATAAAAATAATTAAATATTTTTTAAAAACATGGCATGGGTTTCACCATGACCTTTTCTTAATTGGCTAGGTTTTGGACTACTGGGGTCCAAGCAAGAAGCTACTAAGTGACATGAACTTTTTGAGGGATCTTAAAGAATATGATAAGGACAATATTCCTGTGAGTTTCAATAATTTGCAATTTCTCATTCTCAGTCCCCTTATTCTCAGATTTATCTCTAATGTCTTTGTATTGCAGGCGGAATCAATGCAAAAAATCCGCTCTACCTTCATGACTAATCCTGACTTCAGCCCTGCTAAAGTGGCAAAAGCCTCTTCAGCAGCAGAGGGCCTATGCAAGTGGATCAAAGCAATAGAGTCTTATGACAGGGTGGTGAAGGTGTGACTTTGCTGCTTTTGCACTTAAAATATTATTCACTCATGCCTTCAGGTATATTAATGTCTTTCCGTTTAGATTGTTGCTCCCAAAAAGGCAAAACAAGCGGAGGCTCAAGCAACACTGGCTGCTGCCATGACTGAGCTATCAGAGAAGAGAGCACATCTAAAAGAGGTGGAGCACCGTTTGGCTGATCTAAAAAGAACATTTGACGAGAAGACAGAGGAGAAAAACAAGTTAGAAGCCCAAAGGGATTTGTGTCAAAGGAAATTAGACAGAGCTGAGAAACTCATTGGTGGTCTGGGTGGGGAGAAAATGAGGTGATCAATGGATCATCATGTTTTTTTATATTGAGAAAAATTGTAATGGTGGAAATATGCCACTAAATAAATGCCATTTTCGCAGATGGTCGAAGGCTGCTGATGATCTGCAGAACGTATATGACAACCTCACTGGGGACATCCTAATCTCTGCTGGTGTCATGGCCTACCTGGGCCCTTTCACTGCAAACTTTAGACAGGACTGCACCAGTCATTGGATCAATTTGTGTCAAGTAAGTCTAAGAATGCTTTAAATAACACAATCGCTTGTTTGAAACAAATATGCATGTTCTCCGTGTCATTTTTTTTATCGCTCTAGTCTAAGAGCATTCCATCTTCAGATGATTTCTCTCTCAGCAAAACCCTGGGAGATCCTATTAAGATTAGGGGGTGGAACATCGCTGGTCTTCCCACTGATGCTTTCTCTATTGACAACGGTGTCATTATCAGCAATTCCCGTCGATGGTGAGAATTTAGTAGCTTTCTCCAAACTATGGTAATGCACTGGCGGGATTTTTCAGTACTATTACCTTCAGTCAATTACTAAAGTAGTTGAAAATCTGACGATCAATATCCTTTCTCTTCCAATGTGGTGTTGTGAAACATTTAAATAATTTGATCCCACGATTGTCCTGATGTTTCCCTGCTCTTTCAGGCCCCTGATGATTGACCCCCAGGGTCAGGCCAACAAGTGGGTGAAGAATTCAGAGAAAGAAAACAACTTGAACATAATCAAATTAACAGATGATGACTATATGAGAACTTTGGAGAACTGTATTCAGTTTGGAAGCCCTTTACTGCTTGAAAATGTAGGTGAAGAGTTGGACCCCTCGCTAGAACCTCTACTCCTCAAACAAACCTTCAAACAAGGTGCCAATGATGATGCACAACTTCCAAAAGGCCATCTGGTATTCCAAACTTAATCTGGAAAAACTTTAATTTTAGTCATGCTTGTTTCACATAGGTGGTGTAGAATATATAAAACTTGGGGAGTGCGTGATTGAGTACTCCCCCGAATTCCGCTTCTACATCACGACGAAGCTGAGGAACCCTCATTATTTACCAGAACTGGTCACCAAGGTGTCTTTGCTCAACTTCATGATCACCCCAGAAGGTTTAGAGGACCAGCTGCTGGGAATTGTGGTTGCCAAGGAAAGGTACTTTGTGCGATACATTTTCTGGTCCTACACCCAACTCTTCAGTCTCTTCATTCAATTTTTATTCTATTTAACCTGTTTTTTTTTTTTTCAGCCCAGAGCTTGAAGAGGAGAGAAATGTGCTCATTCTGCAGTCTGCTTCAAATACTAGGCAACTTAAGGAAACTGAGGACAAGATCCTCGAGACACTTTCGTCTTCAGAGGGAAACATTTTGGAGGATGAAAGTGCCATTCAGGTCCTTGACTCTGCGAAGATTATGTCCAATGATATAACAAAGAAACAAAAGGCAAGCATTATGCTCGACATAAAAGATTACTTTCATTACGGGTTACAGGTGTGATATTTTTTTCTGACTGTATTGTGTTCATGAATTACCCAGATTGCAGAGGAGACTGAAATCATGATAGCCGAGTCTAGAGAGTGTTACAGATTAATTGCTAAGCACTCCTCTGTTCTGTTCTTCACCATTGCTGACCTGACCAACATAGACCCAATGTATCAGTACTCTCTCAGTTGGTTTGTCAACCTTTATATAAACTCTATCCAAGACAGGTGAGTGATATTTATTGTTTTATGAATGCCAAGGGCTCGTATGATGACATTTGTGAATGTTTTTTTAATTGTCAGATAATAGTGAAGTAATACATGTCACGACCCATCGAAACGGCGGTAGGACCCAAATGCAGGAGTCGAGAGACACAGGGGTAATTCGGGAAAAACGTTTATTGTTCAACGGTCAGGGATCGGCAGCCAGTCAGGTGCAGCAGCGGTAGTCAGGACGTCAGGCGGAGAGAGCAGGTCAGTGGGCAGGCAGGAGTCGGTACACGGGAGATCGATCAAAGCAGGAAGGAGTATCAAAGGAGTCAGGCTTACGGGGTCGGTCGGAGAACAGGCGCAGGGCGGTACACACAGGTTGTCGATCAGGGAATACGATCAGAGATATGGGAGTGCTGGAACGGGGCATGAGTTGCACCGGGGCCAATCAGCCAGCATGAGGCGCAGGTGTGCCCCTCCCAATCAGCGCACCCGTGCGGGAACCCGCACAGCCAGGGCTAGACCGGCAGGACCATGACAATACAGTGCTTGCATGATACAGAATAAAACCATAAATGGGTGCTTTTTATACTTTTGGTGTCACTATTGCTTTTGATTGTGGATGTTATGTTCCAGTCTTAAATAATACTTGCAAATTTAAAGTAAGGATGATATAAAGCAATAGTTAGTGGTGCTTGTGATTTCACTCAAAGTTTGAAGATGCCAAATGTAGGTTTTCATTTGGCTATATAACAAGCAACAGTGAATATGTATGTTTTATACTAAAAAGGCTCTCCTGTTTTTTTATTTAGTAAAAAGTCCAAGATTCTGGAAAAGCGGGTCATGTACCTGGTTGATCACTTCACCTATAACTTGTTTTGCAATGTGTGTCGTTCTCTATTTGAGAAGGACAAACTTCTCTTCTCCTTCCTCCTTTGCTGCAATCTGCTTCTGTGAGTGTGATAAACCATTTATGGATGATAACTGACTCATTTGGATCATTGTTCTGCCTGGTGTAATTGAAATGACTACTGACATTTCCATCAGGGCAAAAAACGAGATTGAGTACACTGACTTGGTCTTCTTGATGACGGGAGGCGTGGGCCTCCAGAACACCCTCGCTAATCCCGATCCTAGTTGGCTGCAGGACAAGAGCTGGGATGAGATTTGTCGAGCCAATGAGCTTCCTGGCTTAAAAGGAGTGAAGTGAGAAATGTTAAACAATTCTTGAAATGTTCAGAATTCTATTGGGTGTAGTGTAAGAGTGTTACGCAACATTTTTTAAAAATTATTCCATCGTGATTGTGCTTGTTCCACAGAAACAGTTTCATTGAGACCCCAGAACTTTTCAAGCCCATTTTTGAGAGTAAAGACCCAAGCAATGTTCCTTTGCCATCGCCTTGGGATGAGAAACTCAATGAACTGCAGAAGATGATCATTGTCCGCTGTCTCAGGCCGGACAAGATTGTGCCAGCTGTTAACAAATATGTAATAACTAAGATTGGGAAAAATTTTGTTCAGCCCCCTCCATTTGACCTAAGCAAGAGCTACCTGGACTCTAATGCCACTATCCCGCTGGTGTTTGTGCTTTCTCCTGGTGCTGATCCCATGGCTAGTAGGTTCTGCAATTTACATCTAATCTTAATGTAACGCTGACACTAAAATTCATGTCACATTAACATTTCCCAGGCTTACTGAAGTTTGCAGGTGACAAGGACATGGGTGGTAACAATTTCCAGTCCATTTCTCTTGGGCAAGGCCAAGGACCCATTGCTTCCAAAATGATATCTACAGCCATGCAGAATGGGACATGGGTGTGTTTGCAAAATTGTCATCTGGCTGTGTCCTGGATGTCCACCCTGGAGAAGATCTGTGGGGACTTTAGCCCTGCAACATGCCACCAAGACTTCCGACTTTGGCTCACAAGCTATCCATCGCCCAAGGTAAAGTCCAACATTATTCACGCTAAGATGTAAACGTGTTTGGTTTTATCTGGTTCTGGCCATTAAAAAACCCACCATGTGATGCCAGTTTCCAGTGACCCTTCTGCAGAATTCAGTGAAAATGACTAACGAGCCCCCAACAGGACTTCGACTAAACATATTACACTCATACATGTCAAGTCCTGTTAGTGACCAAAACTTCTTCAATAATTGCACAAATAAGGAACTGGTGAGTAGGGGACATTACTGTCATTATGAGAACATAGTCTTATACAAACAGATTAATTTGTTAAACATTAACTGTATTGTTTTTTTTTGGGGGGGGGGTTTAGGTCTGGGAAAAGCTCCTGTATGGCCTGTGCTTCTTCCATGCACTTGTACAGGAGAGAAGGAAGTTTGGTCCATTAGGCTGGAATATTCCTTATGGCTTCAATGAGACCGACCTTCACATAAGTATCAGACAGCTTCAGGTAATCATTCCCAGTCACAAAACAGAAATTTCTACAATCACATGCATCTAAATGGGTGCCCTTCGTCTTTCTCTGTAGTTGTTTATCAATCAATATGATGAGGTGCCTTTTGAGGCCATAACTTACCTGACTGGAGAGTGCAACTATGGAGGCCGCGTAACTGACAAGTGGGATAGGCGCCTCTTGAACACCATACTGGCTGACTTTTACAACAGGGATGTTGTGGATAAACCTTCTTATCCTTTCTCGCCCAGCGGTGATTATGTTGCACCCCCTAAATCCTCTTATGAGGACTACCTTCAATTTATCAAGGTAAAGCATTGGAGCAACCAGGTAGTTATTAGCTTGTGAGACTTTCAACAGACTTAACAATAGCTTTCACTTTGTTGCATACCAGGAGCTCCCAATGAACCAGCACCCAGAAATATTTGGGATGCACGAAAATGTGGACATTTCGAAGGACCTGCAGCAGACTAAGCTTTTGCTTGATTCACTGCTTCTCACCCAGGGAAGAGGATCTAAGGGTGGGGGTAGCTCTGGGAGTGACAATGCTCTGTATGACATAACAAATAACATCCTCACTAAGGTATAATGGAATCGTTCTTCGTAATTTGTTTTTAAGTGTGTTCATGCATACCATTGCAAGACTGGTTGAGTTGAGGCATTTTAAAATCACACATTTTTTATTCACTGGTTTCTATTCTTTTAAGAAATGTAATGCAGATTAAAATGAAATATATGTTTATTGAATTATATTGGATGTTTTTCCCAAAATATGAATTATTTTTATCATGAGTACTAGAAATACTAAACAAGTTTATTTATTCTTATCAGCTTCCAAATAATTTTGACATCAAAGTATCGCTCAATAAGTACCCGGTGATCTACAAGGAGAGTATGAACACTGTGCTTGTCCAAGAAATGGAGCGCTGCAATAGGTATGGAGAACCACTAATTTGTAGAATTTTATGGAAGCTAAATCACAACTAAATCACTTAATCTGTCCTGTTTTTCCCTGTCAGGCTTTGTAGTACCATCCGTGTTAGTCTTCACAACCTGCTCAAGGCCCTCAAGGGTTTAGTGGTAATGGATGCTGAGCTGGAGGGAATTGCAATTAGTTTGGCAGTGGGAAAAGTTCCTGAGCAATGGGCTAAATGCTCGTATCCAAGCCTCAAGCCACTGGGCAGCTACATTAATGACTTTCTCGCAAGGCTCAAATTTTTCCAGGTGAGTCACAATGGTTTCTACAGGAAGGTATCCTATCCACTTGGGTTTTCACTCAAATTTTCTTTACATATAGGACTGGTTCAATAACGGTAAGCCCAGTGTGTTCTGGCTGTCAGGATTCGTCTTCACCCAGGCCTTCCTAACAGCGGCTCTGCAGAACTACGCCAGGAAATACAATGTTCCAATTGACCTTCTGGGCTTTGACTTTGAGGTCAACACACACTTTATCTTCAACACAATCAGCCAGTCAGTTTTGAGCTTAACCCTAGAGGACCCGAGACATCCAAATAAATTTAAATATGTGACCCCATGGGTTCTCTAGGGTTACATGCTCTTACTTTCTTGACCTCAACAACTTGAGCCATTCCGTGTGTGATGTTCTCATTTGATTCTTCAGGTTCTTCCTATTGTTGACTCAGACAGGCCTCCAGAGGATGGTGTCTACATTAATGGATTGTTTCTTGATGGAGCTCGGTGGGATAAAGAACGGTAGGGTGGACCCCACAAGGGGTCTTTTACAGTAAAGTTGCCCATAAAAAAAGTAGCCCAAAAAATCTAATTGTGTTGTTTTGATCATCAGGGGAGTTTTAGCAGAGCAGTATCCCAAAATCTTATTTGACATGATGCCCATTATCTGGATAAAACCCAGTACGTATGCATTTACAAACATAACAGCTGTTTATGTTTTCAGATTGATAACTTTTCTACATCTCAATATTGTTAATAGTCATGTTTTCTTTAACCCTTGTTCCCCACCATGTAGCTAAAGACATCCCAGATGAATCTGACAGTCGCTATGTTTCTCCTCTCTACAAGACCAGTGAGAGGAGGGGCACCCTCTCTACAACAGGACACTCTACAAATTTTGTCATTCCGATGTTGTTGCCCACTACCAAGCGCCCTCAGCACTGGATCAAGCGTGGTGTGGCACTACTCTGTCAACTTGATGACTGAGAGAATCACAACCTATTACAAATTATTTGTTGAGACCATAAATGCAGTGCAAATAAAACTAAAGGCATTAATGAACAGATAATCAACTTTTTGCATATGTGCAAGCACACAAGTGTCATAACATGCTTTGGTCAAAAGGCTGTCCATCACCATTGCTTCAGCATATATGCATCCTGACACATGGCCAATGAAACATTTGATATCTGTACAAAGCAACTTTGGATACTATTTAACTCCGAGTAAGAAGCAGGAACATTTGAAGATTTTTATTTTCTTCTAAGATATGAAACACTGCCTGTGCCACAGTTCAATATTGTAATAATACAAGTACCACGACTGTCTAATAACAGAAGTTTATGATGGAAAATATTCATTCATTCATTCATTCACTCCCCTTATCCTCAAGGAGGCGTGCCGGAGCCTATCCCAACTTTTTTCGGGTGAGAGGTGGGATCCACCCTGAACTGGTCACCAGCCCATCGTAGGATTGAATATTAATTTTAGGAATCAAATATTTGGTAGCGCAGCTGTAGCGTATTGGCCTCACAGTTCTGAGGACCGGAGAATTTGCATTTTCTACCCGTGCCTGTGTGGGTTTTCTCCAGGCACTCCGGTTTCCTCCCAGATCCCAAAAACATGCATTGATTGGAGACTCTAAATGAACCCCTAGGTGTGATTGTGTGACTATTGTCTGTCTCCACCTGTCCAACAATTGGCTTGCAACCAGTCCAGGGTGTACCCTGCCTCCTGCCCAATGACGGTTGGGATTGGCTCCAGCACTCATCCTCGTGAGGATAAGCGGCTAAGAAAATGGATGGATGGATATTTGGTTTGGCTTTAATGAACATTGGACCTGCTCTGCTACTGTATTTTAATGTTGCTTATTGTGGTAGTGCTTGATAAGCCGAGAATTATTCAATGTGGTACTTGTAAAAAGTTTGCGAACCACTGAAATAGAAAATGGATGGATCGAAGTTGTTCATTAAATCAATTAATTTAACAATCAATCTCCTTTATTTAACCACGTTAAAAACTTCTTTTGCAAGAGCAACCTGGCCAAGAGGGTAGCACAAAGTCAAAATGGTTATGCCAAACACAAAAGACACGAATGAAAATACGATCACACACAATGCAGAAAAACAAGATTGGGATTACTTGCAAACAATTGGCATTCATTTATTTGTCTCTTGTAAGTCTTGAATTCCCCCATTTATAAGATATGTCATTTTCAAATCCATTTTGCACATCGTTCCAGATCGACAGGGCAGAAAATTCAAGACTTTGTTTACTTCAATTCTGACTGATTCTTGGGACCTGCACCGATGATGTCCCCTTAACAAAGTCATATAAACTGAGGTTTCTACTGTATACATGTGTAGATTTATAAATGAGTCAGTGAGAGAATCTATGAACACACAAAGGTGGAGAATGTCCATCCATCCATCCATTTTCTACCACTTCTCCGGGTCGGGTCGCGAGGAAAGTAGATTCAGCAGGGATACACAGACTTCCCTTACCGCAGCCATATCTTCCAGCTCTTCTGGATGGATCCCGAGGCATTCCCAGGCCAGCCAAGTCTTTTGAGCGTGTCCTATAGGTCGTCCCCGGCGTTTCTTTCTAGTGGGACATGCCTGGAACACCTCACCAGGGAGGCGTCCAGGAGGCATCGGAATCAGATGCTCCAGCCACCTCATCTGGCTCCTCTCAATGCGCAGGAGCAGCGGCTCGACACTGAGTCCCTCCCAGATGACCAAGCTTCTCAACCAATCTCTTAGGGAGAGTCCGGACACCTTGCAGAGGAAACTCATTTCAGCTGCTAGTGTCCGGAATTTTGTTCTTTTGGTCACGGCCCACAGCTCGTGGACTTTCGACTCAACTCCCTGTTTACTACAACAGACCGATACAAAGTCTGCATCACTACAGACGCTGCACCGTTCAGTCTGTCAATCTCTCGCTCCATTCTTTCCTCACTCATGAATAAGACCTCAAGATACTTGAACTCCTCCACTTGGGGCAGGATCTCATCCACGACCTGGAGAGGGCACACCAACTTTTTTCGACTGAGGACCATAATCTCAGATTTGGAGGTGCTGATTCTCATTCTCTGGAAAATATCTGATGGCTTATAAGGAATTATGATCCCATGATAGCTGCATCCAGTAATGAAATGCAAAGTATCCAATCTGTTTAAGAACTGATCAGGAGTTTTCATAAAAAAGCAAGTCTCCAGCTGTCACGAACGGGGCACAGGGCAGACCCAAATGCACGACTCCAGAGACACGCAGACGGTGCAGAGGAAACCTTTATTCAGTACAAGGTCAGTGTTCAGGTAGGCAGTCCAAACCAGGCAGAAGTAATACTACGGCAGGCTTATGAGGGTGGTCAGTGGACAGGCGTGGGTCGGTACACGGAGAGCAGAAGTCAGGCAAACAGGAGTGCGGGAACAAGGCATCAAGGACGACGATCTAGCGAAGGGCAAGTCTTCCCCCAAGTCCTATATGTACTGGAAGGCATCAGTTGGAACAAGGTGCAGGTGTCCTCTGACTAATTGGCTGGCCACGCCCAGCCTGGGCAGGAAGCCAGGAGCCTGACACCAGCATGTTGAGCAAATGTTTTCTAATTGGAATGAAAACATGATCAATATAAACTTGGGAATTAGTTTATTGATGTGCAATTTAAAGGACAGGTTCTCCTCAATTAAAATGTCCAAATCTTTATGTAAAGTGACCATTTCAATTTCAACCCCATGAACAGTTGACAATCTAGGGAGGTGTAAAGGAAGCTCTTTGCCATTTAAAAATAGCCCAATCTTTTATTTTATTAGCATTCAGCACTAACTTGACTCAAATCCGACAGACCTGAACGCATCGAAGGCTGTGTGCAACAACAAAAGTGATTTTACATGTGACAAAGAACAACAGATTACTGTATCATCAGCATAAAAATGGAATATAACATGAGGTAAATTATGATAAAGATTATTAAAATAAATGCTTTAGAACAGTGGTCCTAATATGGAACCTTAGACACACCCTTTTGAACAGGAACGAAAGAGGGAAAATGCAAGGCAGCCTGGACACACTGCTATATATTTGAGAAATAATTAGAAAACCAAATTACATCCAGCGGCACAGTGGCTCAGCTGGCAAATCGTTGCCCTCACAGTTCTGAGGACCCGGGTTTAGTCCCAGCACCGCCTGTGTGGCGTTTCCATGCTCTAACCGTGCCTCCCGTGGGATTTCTTCAGGCACTCCAGTTTCCTCCCACATTCCAAAAACATTCAACATTGATTACGACACTCTAAATTGCCCCTAGGTGTGATTGTGAGTGTGACTGTTTGTCATTATGCGCCCTGCGATTGGCAGGCAACCAGTTCAGGGTGTACCCCGCCTCCTGCCCTCTGACAGATGGGATAAGCTCCAGCACTCCCCGCGACCCTCGTGACGAGAAGCGGCAAAGAAAATGGATGGATGGATAATTTACATCCCGGTTAAATAAGAGAATTTTGTGAAGTCTATCTGCAAGGATGCCATGGTCAACTTTGTCAAATGCCTTTGACAAGTCATTAAAAAGAGATGGATAATATATTCCGCCATCTCTGTGTTCCCATTTACCACTTTAACAGAAGTTATTGTACTGTGCTGTTTTATTAAATATGGCATTTTGTTAAGACACACTGGGAATGATGTCATGCAACTTGCTACAATATTAGCATGTATGCAAAATATTTATGACAGGACTGAATAAACATCTATGCTGCCCCGATTGTATACATCAAACTCCTTGTAACGTAGGTACTCTTTCAGTCTGGGTGGAAGAGGGAGGTAGCTGATGAAAACAGATGCTCTCAATCGTAGCTGAATAAGGTGCTCTCTAATCTGCAGCCGGCAGAGGTGCTTTAAGTTCCGTGCATTTCCTAGGAGACAATTAAATCACGCTGTTCATGTAAGGTCAACAATGCATATATATAAAATGAATGAGGAAGTAACGACAAATTGCAAACTTTGGATGTGGCAGATCTCCGGCCATTGTTTCTGCTCCTGTAAGACTTCTTTTAGTTTGGAGCAGAGGGAGACAGTGTTGGTGTAGTCAAGCATGATTCGCACCACCTGAGCAGATAAGTGCTTGAGCCACGATACTGTTATCACCTCACAGAACTAAGAGAGGAAAAAAAAAAGAAGAAAAAAAAAACAAGATCAAGTTGCTGACAGTGAGGAAATCTGAAAATGTGTTTTCTGACTTCTATTCCATACCAGCAGTCCTCCAACATTTTTTCACATTTACTCATATTTCCTAGTTAGTGGACATTTTTTGTGGATTATATGTGACCAAGACGGGTGGTTTAAGTCATGCAAAGATACATTAAGCAGATACATTAATTTTCAAAATAAAACCTCTTCAGGACTGATAAAATATTCGTTTGCTCAGTTTCTCAGTGCGACCCAGTACTAAACCACTGTCTGGTAGTTGGGAACAGCTGATATATACTATTTTTGACCGATCTCACCACCATATCCTTGATTACTGAGGTTCTCCAGGGAGCCGAGTCATGGGAACTGTCACCATACGGACAGTCAAAACAACGCTTGACATCGTAGCCATGGTTCAGAATCATTCTCAGCATGACTTCATCTTTTAGTGCATACTGCAGGGCTGACGGAAAGTGCGTGGTGTTGACACGGGAGTAGTAGTTGACATTTGCCCCAAACTTCAGCAGGGTGTTGATGAGTTCATAGTTGCCCTGTCTCATCGCAACCTGTAAACAACTGACAGGGTCTTGGTTCACCATTGCCCCGGCCTTTAGCAACAGGCGAACGCACTGAAGATCATTGTTGGACACGGCAAAGAAAAGGGCAGACTTGCGTTCATCATCATAGTTGCTGCGCACCCTCGGGTGTAGCATTTGATTTGGATCAAAGTCAGCTTTGAGAAGCAACTCCAAGCAATTTGCATGCCCTCCAGCAGCAGCAGAGTGAAGAGGACTCATCCCACTTTCCTTTATTGTACACAGTTTAGTCACTGGGATGAGGCGCTGCAGCGCCCTATCAAAGAAAAGATGAGGAAATAACATTGCAATGGAGCAACACAATATTTCATGGTGGACATTTCTTACAGTATGTGACCATGGTATGCGACACGATGAATTGGCAGGTGGCCACTCTGCAAAGGCAAGTTAGCATCTGCTCCATGGTCCAACAGCAAAGCTATTACATCAGGATTTCCTGATACTGCTGCGTCAAACAAGATACCGCCGGACTCAGACTCAACATTTGCACCTACAAAACAAAAGTTAATTTAATTTATGACCCTACAAAAAATATGTGACACAGGATGCACAATCCAAAACTTTGGATAGCTCCTAAAAAATGGGAGACACTTTTAATCTTCTCATATCAAGTTCCTTTAACATCACTTCATCTTGTACCTTTCTCTAACAAGTACTCCACCACATTTGGATGCCCGTTTTGTGCAGCCAAAGCAAGTGGTGTTTTCTTTTTGATGTCACACGCATTTGGGTTGGCACCAGACTCGAGGAGCAGAAAGACAAAGTTCTCCAGGCCAAGGAAAGCAGCCTCATGCAACGCGGTCCTGCTTAGCTGCCCGAGCTGATCCACTTGAGCATCATAGCGAAGCAGCAGTGTTGCCAAGTCATACTGGTCATTGAGAATAGCTGATAAATAAGAAGCAACAGAGAACTAAAATGTAAAAAAGGACTTTTTAATAGTGATTCATAGTGTATGTGGGAACTACCTGCCATCAATGGCGAGTCTTGCTCATCATCCTGGATATTGGGGTTACAGCCATTCTGTAAAAGGAATGTGGCGTTCTGTCGATGGCCATAAACCACAGCTAAAAACAACGGTGTCTCCCCTTTGAATGTGCGACACTGTGAAGCCCCAAAGGGTGAAGCTGGAACCCAAAATACAGATGACATCAGAACAACAACTGTGGGTGATCAACCATTAGAAACATACTTGACTAAATAGCCCAACTATACCTGAAAAGATAATCTCAAGTATGTGTTTACTTTCCTGCACCGCTGCTGCATGCAGCGGAATCCATCCATGTTCATTAACTCTGAACAGAGTCTCTGGTTGGGCCATTAGTCGTTCAAGTCCACACTCATCACCTGTATGAAGACAAAACATGAAGCTATGTATGACAACAAGGTACTGAAAACATCCTTCTCTGGTTTCATGCATACACAAGTTTGACAAATGTGAAAAGGGAAATAAATCTGTGACGCGTGTGCAAATTCATCTTGCAGTAACTATATCTCCAAAATGATTTAAATGCACCCAATATATCAAATGTAAATCAAATTGCTTTACTCAGGCTTTGACTTCACATTTTGGATAAAAATATCCCGATTTAGAAAAAATGTTACAAAGAGCAGGACAGACTTTTCGAGATACTCGTGAAGCAGCACAAGTGAGTGATGATAAACAAACATGAGAAGTGATACCCTTTCCTAATTGATCTTTCAATTCAACAAAACCAAAACTAATTTGAAAAATGTTTTCCGATCTGAGTATCACAGAGTTATCCCCTAAACACATTTCAGAACTGCAAGACGATGGCACCCTTGGTCTGGGATAAACAATGAAAGCAACATATTTGTCCAGTTTTAAGATATCCTAAAAAGTCTGTCCAATTTTTTTAAGTCTATGTGGGGAAAAATTTGGAGAATGGCTTCAAAGCACTGAAATGTCATAATCAGAATAATCTTTATTTGGCCAGTACGTATGTCAAAAAGATAAGGAATTTGTCTCCGGCAGTAAGAGCCGCTCTACTAGGACAACAGTTAGTCAGTTGACAGTTAATGGGATCTTACCCTCTGCGATTGCTTTGAATATATCATCAGGGTCTTCAGTGACTTTCAAATGACTACAGCAAGAAAATAAGCAGTGAGCCAAATAAAATACCAGAAGAATATTTAATGTTGCATCAGCAGTCACCTCGGAATGTGTTCTTTGAATTTTCTGTGTTCTATTAGACTTTTCTCTATTATGTATTGCGTTGCTTCATCTTCATCCGAGTCATTTTCATATTGAAAAAAGTCATCTTTTGTTTCTGTATTCATCTGTTTTTCAAGGAAAAGTCTGTTTAATTGATTAAGAACATTGAAGCGCACTCATCCCATCGTTAACATGCTGCCAAATAGGGGATAACTGTTAAAACAGCATTTTGCTGCACTCAGTCTGGTTCCTGTTGTTGGAATAAATGTTAACATACACGCCATATCACCAAAACTTCAAAAACTAATCAAAAATGGGTCAACTGTACAATGTTCCATTTTATAAATTCACGACTTAACTTTAAGACCAGGCCACTTAAAGCCAGATCCCCTGCATTTAAGTCACCATATGTCTCTCCCAGAAACATTTACTGTATACATATCTTCAAATGAAGTGAATAAAAGGCATCTATTTCCAACCCAAGGTGAAACCTTGAAACATTAGCTTTAGAAAAAAAAACACTAGAAACATTAGCTTAGCATTCCATGGCCACAAACAAGTTTGTTCTTTAGCCATTTATTTTGTGTTGGTTACCTTCTGTCGAATGGCTGTGTTCCTTCTGGGACTTTAACAGCAGTGTAGTTGGACACCCTTGCACCGACACACTAAACCTATTTATGGCTCTTCTACTATAAATAACAGATCATGGTGCTGCCCATCAAGATTGCACCTGGTTTTGATCCATTGCTGAAGTTACGCTCAGATCATTTTATACAATTTTAACCAAACGCAAGAATTAAAGTGATAACTTTGTTAGTGCTACAAGACGTTTGGGGAGAATGGTCATACAGTATCATAAGGCGAACACATGATCTAAAAACCAGAGACCCCACAACCCATCGATACTATGAGTTCTTCATGGATTGCTCCTCCTAAACTTGCTAAGTTAAAAGCAAAAACTACTAAATAAAAAAAGGCAAAAGTAGGAGTAGGATTCGTGCCTCTAAACACTGATACCATAAAACACATTTCCCCATTGAAATAAATGAAAACACCCTCGTTTTCCAGCCCCCCGCCCCAAAGAATAAAATTGTTGCAACGTGTTTTTTAATTAACAAATATCAACATACAATATTGTTCTTTATAAAACATACAGTAATATACTATTTAATACTATATAATGTATAAAAAATTAGCACATCAAGATTAATGTAAGTCTCCTGTGTGGGTGCCTTAGTCACTGGAGTCAGGGGAACAGTATAATACAAATAAATAGAAGGACTGCTAAATTCAGTAAGCTGCAGTAATATCGGTCCTCTTTTTGCAGAGGATAAAGACTACATCCCTGTCATTATTGTTACATAGTGTCAAAATGTATTGCTCGTACCCTATTCGGGTTAAAATATTTGTTCCTAATCAACCAATAAAAAAACTACCCAATTATATGAACATATATTGTTGTTTGTATTTGGTTGAAACAATCTGTGATAGCCTGTAACGTGCTTAGTCAGTCGTCAAGCTGACAGAGAAGCGCAACTCCGCGCTTGATCCAGTGCTGAGGGCGCTTGGCAGTCGGCAACAACATTGGTACTACAAAATTGGTGGAGTGTCCTGTTGTAGAGAGAGTGCCCCTCCTCTCGCTGGTCTTGTACAGAGGAGAAACATAGCGACCGTCAGATTCGTCTGGGATGTCTTTTGCTGCGTGGTGGGAGAAAAGAGGCAATGAGGTTATAACATGGAAATGAATCAATCAAAGCAAAAACTGCCATTCAGTTGAGAACTTGGTCTCATGATAAAAAGCGTGGTAAAAACATATAAATGCATACTTACTAGGTTTTATCCAGATAATGGGCACTGTGTCAAATAGGATTTTGGGATATTGCTCATTTAAAACTCCACTGAGGATCAACAAAACGGTGTTTTTTTTCAAGTGGGCATCATGCACTTCAAACAATGATCATTAACGTAAAACCTTCTATGGACAACATTACCTTTCTTTGTCCCATCGAGCCCCATCGAGAAACAGCCCATAAATGTAAACACCATCTTCTGGAGGTGTGTCTGACTGATCAAAAGGAAGAACCTGTAGGATTCAGAACATCACAAAATGATTGGCTCAGAGGTGTCAGTTGAGGTCAAGAAAGGAAGAGCATTTAAGCTCAAAACTGACTGGCTGATAGTGTTAAAGATAAAAAAAAAATGTGAGACCTCAAAGTCAAAGCCCAGCAGGTCAATCGGAACATTGTACTTCCTGGCGTAGTTTTGTGTAGCCCCTGTTAAGAAGGCCTGAGTGAAGAAGAATCCTGACAGCCAGAACACACTGGGCTTACCGTTATTGAACCAGTCCTATATGTAAAGAAAATTTGAGTGAAAACCCAAGTGGATAGGACACCTTCCTGTAGAAACCATTGTGACTCACCTGCAAAAACTTGAGCCTTGCGAGAAAGTCATTAATGTAGCTGCCCAGGGGCTTTAGGCTTGGATACGACCGTTTAGCCCATTGCTCTGGAACTTTGCCCACTGCCAAACTAATTGCAATTCCCTCCAGCTCAGCATCCATTACCACTAAACCCTTGAGGGCCTTGAGCAGATTCTGAAGACTAACACGGATGGTGCTACAAAGCCTTAGATGAAAAACAGGTCAGATTAAGTGGTTGAGATGTGCTTTTTTGTTCCCAACAACAAATTGGAAAAAAAGAGTATGTCCATACGTGTTGTAGCGCTCCATTTCTTGGACAAGCACAGTGTTCATACTCTCCTTGTACATCACCGGGTACTTATTGAGCGATACTTCGATGTCAAAATTATTTGGAATCTGATGAGATTAAAAGTATATGAACATTTTGGGAAAGACATTTAATATAACTCAGTGAACATAGTTTTCAATCCTATCTCCATTCAGTCCCTCAAACAAACAGATACTGTAGCTGTACCTCTACTTGGTTTGTCTTTCAGTTGTATGCTACATCCCTCCTCGAGCCGTTACCTTATCATGGTGGAGGGGTTTGTGTGTCCCTATGAGCCTAAGAGGCAAGTTGTGTGGGGCTTCCTGCTCCTGGTAGGGTCACCCATGGCAACCAGGTCCTCGGTGAGGGTCCAGACGAAGTACGACTCCAAAACCCCTATGATTACTGCAAAAATTGGATCTTGGTTTCCCTTGCCCAGACATGGATCACTCGGGCCCCCCTATGGAGCCAGGCCTGGTGGCCGGGCCTGCACCCATGGGGCTCGGCCAGGCACAGACCTAAAGGGAACATGGGTCCACCTTCCCATGGGCTCACCACCTGTGAGAGGGGCCATAGGGGTCGGGTGCAATGTGAGCTGGGTGGTGGCCAAAGGCGGGGACCTTGTCGATCCGATCCCCAGCTACAGAAACTAGCTCTAGGGACATGGAATGTCACCTCTTTGGCAGGGAAGGAGCACAAGTTGGTGCGTGAGGTCGAGAAGTTCCAACTAGATATAGTCGGACTTGCCTCTACGCACCGCTTGGGCTCTGTCACCACTCCTCTTGAGAGGGGTTGCCCACGGGGAGAGACGCCGAGGTGTGGGTATACTTATTGCCCCACAACTCAGGGCCTGTACGTTGAGGTTTACCCTGGCGGATGAGGGGGTAGCCTCCCTCCGCCTGCAGGTAGGGGGATGAGTCCTGACTGTGGTTTGTGCTTATGCACCAAACAGCAGTTCAGAGTATCCACCCTTTATGGAGTCCTTAGAAGGGGTGCTGGAGAGCACCCCCTATGAGGACTCCATCATTCTGCTGTGGGACTTCAATGCCCATGTGAGAAATGAGAGTGAGACTTGGAAGGGCTGAGTGGTGTTGGATTACTGGACTTCTGTGCTCATCAAGGATTGTCCATAACGAACACCATGTTCAGGCATAAGGGTGTTCAGATGTCCACCTGGCACCAGGAGACCCTAGGTCGTAGTTTGATGATCGACTTTGTGGTCATGTCATCGGACTTGCAACTGCATGTCTTGGAGACTCGGGTGAAGAGAAGGCCGTAGCTATATACTGATCACCACCTGGTGAAGAGTTGGCTCTGATGGTGGGGGAAGATGCCGGTCCGCCGTGGTATTGTGAGGGTCTGCTGGAAACGGCTTGGTAGATTCCCCCTGTCAGAAGAAATATCAACTCCCACGTCCGAAAGAACTTTGATCACATCCCAGAGGAGGTGGTGGACACCGTCCGGCATTTCAGGCTTTCAGCACTATACACAGAGTTGACGGCACACCGCTGACCTCAACTCAGGCTGTTGTGAGTCAGTGGGGAGAATACTTCGAAGAACTCCTCAATTACACCAACATGCCTTCCTATGAGGAATTTGAGTCTCCTGGACGCCTCCGTGGTGAGGTGTTCCGGGCATGTCCCACCGGAAAGAGACCCCGGGGATGACCTATGACACGCTGAAGAGACCACGTCTCTTGGCTGGCTTGGGATCACCTCGGGATCCCTTCGGAGGAGCTGGAAGAAGTGGCTGGGGAAGGAGAAGTGTGGGTATCCCAGCTGAAGCTACTTCCCTGCAACCCGACCCGGAAAAGCGGTAGAAAATGGATGCAAGGATGGTATGCTACAAGTACTTTTAAAAATTAATAAATTAAGAGATAGATTTGATCATACCTTAGTGAGGATATTATTTGCTATGTCATACAGAGCACTGTCACTCCCAGAGCTACCCCCTCCCTTAGATCCTCCTCCCTGGGTGAGAAGCAGTGAATCAAACAACAGCTTAGTCTGCTGCAGGTCCTTCGAAATGTCCACATTTTCATGCATCCCAAATATTTCTGGGTGCTGGCTCATTGGAAGCTCCTGGTATTCAACAAAGCTATTGTTACTGTTGCAAGTCTCACAAGCTAATAACTACCTGGTTGCTTCAATGCTTTACCTTGATAAATCGAAGGTAGTCATCATAAGAGGATTTAGGGGGGGCAACATAATCACCACTTGGTGAGAAAGGATAAGAAGGTTTATCCACAACATCCCTGTTGTAGAAGTCAGCCAATATGGTGTTCAGGAGGCGTCGATCCCAGTTGTCAGTTACGCGGCCTCCATAGTTACACTCTCCAGTCAGGTAAGTTATGGCCTCGAAGGGCACCTCTTCGTATTGATTGATAAACAACTACAGAGAAAGACAAAGGGCACCCATTTAGATGCATGTGATTGTAGAAATTTCTGTTTTGTGACTGGGAATGATTACCTGAAGCTGTCTGATACTTATGTGAAGGTCGGTCTCATTGAAGCCATAAGGAATATTCCAGCCTAATGGACCAAACTTCCTTCTCTCCTGTACAAGTGCATGGAAGAAGCACAGGCCATACAGAAGCTTTTCCCAGACCTAAAAAAAAAAAAAAAACAGTAAAGTTAATGTTTAAGAACTGAATCTATACAGTTGAAGCCAGAAGTTGGCATACATTGTATAAAAACATCCATTTCATTTTTTGCCTCACAATCTGATGGCAAATAAGACTCTCTCTCTTCCGTTTCGGCTCAGTCAGGATCAACAAAATCACTTAATTCTATTAAATACCACAATAATGAGAAAGAGAACTTAAGATAATTTTATGTTAGTTTCTTCAAGGTCAAATGTTTACATACACAAAATGTACCGTGTCTTTAAAGAACATGGGGAAGCACAAAGTCCATGGCTTTGGAAGCTCCTGATAGGTTAACAGACAACATGTGAATTAACTGATAGCACACCTGGGGATGTATATAAGGCCACACCTCAAACACTCTCCTTCCTTGTTTGAAATCATGGGAAAATCAAAAGAAATTGGCCACGAAATGAGAGAAAGAATTGTGCAGCTCCACAAATCTGCCTCATCTTTAGGTGCAATTTCCAGATGCTTAAAGGTGCCAGGCTCATCTCTTCCAACAGTTACTCGCAAGTATAAATATCATGGGAATGTCCTGGGATCACACCACTCAAGAAGGAGACTGTCATGATCCTGCCGCTCCAGCCCGGGCTGTGCGGCTGCGTGCTCGGGCTAAAAAACTCACGCGGCAGTTGGAACTGACCCGCTCTCGAGACACGCCCATGTGTCAGTTTCAACTGACTCTCCGCCTCCTCTCGTTCACGTCGCCATGGAAACGGATCCGCCACCGCGCCATGCCCACGATACAGTTTTGACGGACTCGTTACGGACTCATGCTCACGCGGCAGTTGGAACTGACCCGCTCCCGAGACACGCCCACGTGTCAGTTTCGACTGACTCTCTGCCTACTCTCGTACATGTCACCGTGGAAACGGATCCGTCTCCTCGCCATTCCCACGTAGCTGTGGAAACGGATCCACCTCCTCGCCATTCCCACGTCGAAGTTTTGGCTATTCCGAGCAGAGCTCAAGTGGCAGTGGAGACTGATCCGCCGCCGCCTCACGTTGATGTCCAGGAGGTGGCGACGTCTCCACAGCCACTTCTCGTCCGTGCCCAGGAGTACCAGTGGCGACCGGCCCGCCGCCGCTCCACGCTCCTGCTTCGTCGGCGACTGGTCTGCGGTCGCCCCCCGTTCCTGCTCCGACGGCGACGGGCACGCCCATACGTTCCCTTCCACGAGGAGGTGGTAATGCTGCCTTCTCACGTTCCCGTCCAGGAGGTGGCGACGGTTCCCCAGCCGCCTCACATTGCCGTCCAGGAGGTGGCAATAGCGCCGCTGCCTTCTCACGTTCCCGTCCAGAAGGAGGAGGTGGTGATGCCGCCTTCTCACGTTCCCGTCCAGGAGGTGGCGACGGTTCCCCAGCCGCCTCACGTTCCCGTCCAAGAGGTGGAGATGGCGCCGCCGCCTTCTCACGTTCCCGTCCAGGAGGAGGTCGCGATGTCGCCACCGCCTTTTGACATTCCTGTCCAGGAGGTGGCGACAGTTCCCCAGCCGCTTCACATTCCTGTCCAGAAGTACCAGCGGCGACCGGCCCGCGGCCATCCCACACCCCTGTCTCGACGGCGACAGGAGCTGTGGAGTTCTGTTGAGCCACCCTGGAGCTGGGGAGACTTCGGGATGGCTGTTATGGTGATGGTAGCGGTCATGGCTCTGGTCCTTCTCTCCGTCATCCTCTTTGCTCCTGATGGCTCCCAGCCGCTTCATGACCTGGCCTCGGTGGTGACCAATCCCTGATTGTCTCGCAACCACGGCGTGGGAGGTCTCGTCCGGAGCAGTTGCCTGCCTCGGTCTGGTTCCTGCTTCGCCGTTTGGTTCCTCACTGAGGTCGTCCACCCGAATCGCCCCGTGGGGATCCTGGTGCTTCATGTCCGGGTCGTCGTCCTGACCTGTCCACCCGGACACCTAGTGTTTGGTGGCCTGGATGGCCACCAAACTGGGGTTGTGGTCTGATGAAATTAAAATGGAGCTATTTGGCCATATGGAAAAATGATACATCTGGAGAAAAAAAGGGGGAAGCTTGTAAACCGCAGAATATCATGGCAACTATGAAGCATGGAGGTGGCACCATCATATTGTCGGTCTGTTTTGCTACAGCAGGAACTGGAGCTCTTCATAAAATAGACGCCATCGTGAAGAAAGAATATTACATGGCAACATCTCAAGACATCAGGGAGGGAGCGAAAGACTGGGTGCAAATGGGTCTACCAAATGAACACTGATCCTAAGCATACTGCCAGAATTAAAATTAAATTAAAAAGTGGCTTGAGGATAACAAAGTTAATAACTTGGAGTGGCATAGCCCACATAGCGCTGATCTGAATCCCATTAAAAATTTGTGGGCAGATCTGAATAGCCATGTATGAGCAGGAGGAATGGGCCAGGATTCCAGCAGAGTACTGACAGAAGCTTGTGGAAGGTTATCCAAAAGTCATACAGTTTAAAAGGAAACGCTTTCTCAATGCAAAGCAAATGTACATGAACTTTTGACTTCAAAGGAAATAAAGTAAAGAAATTTGTCTCTCTCAATATTGTGACATTTGACAAAATTAAATAATTTTGCTGATCCTGATTGACCTGAAACAAGTGAGGTATAATTTGATTTGATGATAGACAGCGAGACAAAAAAAAATGAAATCTGTGTTTTTGCACACAGTATGTAAACATTTAGCTTCAACTGTATGTACTACAGTGTGGTCAATTAATTACATCAATTTCCAATAACTCACCAGTTCCTTATTTGTGCAATTATTGAAGAAGTTTTGGTCACTAACAGGATCTGACATGTATGACTGTAGTATGTTCAGTCGAAGTCCTGTTGGAGGCTCGTTAGTCATTTTCACCCCATTCTGCAGAAGGGTCACTGGAAACTGGTGTCACAGAGGGTGGATTTTCAAGGCTTGAACTAGATAAAACAAAGTTGCTGTAACACTGGACTTTACCTTGGGTGAAGGATAGCTTGTGAGCCAAAGTCGGAAGTCTTGGTGGCATGTTGCAGGGCTAAAGTCCTCACAGATCTTCTCCAGGGTGGACATCCAGGACACAGCCAGATGACAATTTTGCAAACACACCCATGTCCCATTCTGCATGGCTGTAGATATCATTTTGGAAGCAATGGGTCCTTGGCCTTGCCCAAGAGAAATGGACTGGAAATTGTTACCACCCATGTCCTTGTCACCTGCAAACTTCAGTAAGCCTGGGAAGTGTTAATGTGACATGAATTTTAGTGTCAGTGTTACATTAAGATTAGATGTAAATTGCAGAACCTACTAGCCATGGGATCAGCACCAGGAGAAAGCACAAACACCAGCGGGATAGTGGCATTAGAGTCCAGGTAGCTCTTGCTTAGGTCAAATGGAGGGGGCTGAACAAAATTTTTCCCAATCTTAGTTATTACATATTTGTTAACAGCTGGCACAATCTTGTCCGGCCTGAGACAGCGGACAATGATCATCTTCTGCAGTTCATTGAGTTTCTCATCCCAAGGCGATGGCAAAGGAACATTGCTTGGGTCTTTACTCTCAAAAATGGGCTTGAAAAGTTCTGGGGTCTCAATGAAACTGTTTCTGTGGAACAAGCACAATCACGATGGAATATTTTTTAAAAAATGTTGAGTAACACTCTTACACTACACCCAATAGAATTCTGAACATTTCAAGAATTGTTTAACATTTCTCACTTCACTCCTTTTAAGCCAGGAAGCTCATTGGCTCGACAAATCTCATCCCAGCTCTTGTCCTGCAGCCAACTAGGATCGGGATTAGCGAGGGTGTTCTGGAGGCCCACACCTCCCGTCATCAAGAAGATCAAGTCAGAGTACTCAATCTCATTTTTTGCACTGGCGGAAATGTTAGTATTAATTTTAATTGCACCGGTCAGAACAATGATCAAAACAAGTCGGTTATCTTCCATAAATGGTTTGTGACACTCACAGAAGCAGATTGCAACAGAGGATAAAGGAAAAAAGAAGTTTATCCTTCTCAAATAGAGAACGACAGACATTGCAAAACAAGTTATAGGTGAAGTGATCAACCAGGTACATGACCCGCTTTTCCAAGATCTTGGACTTCTTACTACAAAAAAAAAAAGAGGTTTCTCAGAAAAATCCAGTTCAATGCTGCCTGTTTTCATGTAGTCAATTGAAAACTTGCAACTGGGCTTTTCAAACTTTAAGTGAAATCACAAGCAACCACTTACTATTTCTTCGCGTCATTATGTTTTAATGTTGCAAGTAATGTTTAACTCCATTCATTGTATCGTATTGTAAACACTAATCCATGATACTGCACGGAAGCATTGTCTTAGTTAACCATTATCTGGCTCTTTAAAAGGCTCATAAATGTCCTTATACGATTCCATGACACTCATAAAAGAATAATGCTGTGTGAATCTCTCACCTGTCTTGGATAGAGTTTATATAAAGGTTGACAAACCAACTGAGAGAGTACTGATACATTGGGTCTATGTTGGTCAGGTCAGCAATGGTGAAGAACAGAACAGAGGAGTGCTTAGCAATTGATCTGTAACACTCTCTAGACTCGGCTATCATGATTTCAGTCTCCTCTGCAATCTGGGTAATTCATGAACACAACACAGTCAGAAAAAATATCACATTAGTAACCCGTAATGAAAGTAATCTTTCATGTCGAGCATAATGCTTGCCTTTTGTTTCTTTGTTATCTCATTGGACATAATCTTTGCAGAATCTAGGACCTGAATAGCACTTTCATCCTCCAAAATGTTTCCCTCTGAGGACGACAGTGTCTCAAGAATCTTGTCTTCCGTTTCCTTTAGTTGCCTGTTATTTGCAGCTGACTGCAAGATGAGTGCATTTCTCTCCTCTTCAAGCTCTGGCCTGCAAAGCAAGTACAGCACAATAAAACTTGAATGAATAGACCAACGATATGAGTGAAAGATCAGTAATGCCCTACCTTTCTTTGGCAACCACAATCCCCAGCAACTGGTCCTCTAAACCTTCTGGGGTGATCATGAAGTTGAGCAAAGACACCTTGGTGGCCAGTTCTGGTAAATAATGAGGGTTCCTCAGCTTCGTAGTGATGTAAAAACGGAATTCAGGGGAGTACTCAATCACGCTCTCCCCGAGTTTTATACATTCCACACCACCTAGGGGGAAAAAAGCATGACTGAAATTATCATTTTTACAGGTTACGTTTGGAATTCCAGATGGCCTTTTGGAAGTTGTGCATCATCATTGGCACCTTGTTTGAAGGTTTGTTTGAGGAGTAGAGGTTCTAGCGAGGGGTCCAACTCTTCTCCTACATTTTCAAGCAGTAAAGGGCTTCCAAACTGAATACAGTTCTCCAAAGTTCTCATATAGTCATCATCTGTTAATTTGATAATGTTCAACTTGTTTTCTTTCTCTGAATTCTTCACCCACTTATTGGCCTGACCCTGGGGGTCAATCATCAGGGGCCTGGAAGAGCAGAGATACATCAAGACAATCCTGGGAATGATTTGAATGTTTCACAAAACCACATTGGAAGAGAAAGGATATTGATCGTCAGATTTTCAACTACTTTAGTAATTGACTGAAGGTAATAGTACTGAAAAATCCCGCCAGTGCATTACCATAGTTTCTAAAAGGCTTCTAAGTTCTCACCATCGACGTGAATTACTGGTAATGACACCATTGTCAATTGAGAAAGAGTCAGTGGGAAGGCCAGCGATGTTCCACCCCCTAATCTTAATAGGATCTCCCAGGGTTTTGCTGAGAGAGAAATCATCTGAAGATGGAATGCTCTTAGACTAGAGCGATAAAAAAAATGACACGGAGAACATGCATATTTGTTTCAAACAAGCGATTGTGTTATTTAAAGCATTCTTAGACTTACTTGACACAAATTGATCCAATGACTGGTGCAGTCCTGTCTAAAGTTTGCAGTGAAAGCGCCCAGGTAGGCCATGACCCCAGCAGAAATAAGGACGTCCCCAGTCAGGTTGTCATATACGTTCTGCAGATCATCAGCAGCCTTCGACCATCTGCGAAAATGGCATTTATTTAGTGGCATATTTCCACCATTACAATTTTTCTCAATATAAAAAAACATGATGATCCATTGATCACCTCATTTTCTCCCCACCCAGACCACCAATAAGTTTCTCAGCTCTCTCCAACTTCTGTTGACACAAATCTCTTTGCGCTTCAAGTTTGGCCTTCTCCTCTGTCTTCTCCTGAGATATTCTTTGCAGGTCAGCCAAACGGTCCATAACCTCCTTTAGTTGGGCTCTCTTCTCTGATAGCGTGGCCATGGCAGCAGCCAGCGTTGCTTGAGCCTCCGCTTGTTTTGCCTTTTTGGGAGCAACAATCTAAACGGAAAGACATTAATATACCTGAAGGCATGAGTGAATAATATTTTAAGTGCAAAAGCAGCAAAGCCACACCTTCACCACCCTGTCATAGGACTCCATTGCTTTGATCCACTTGCAAAGGCCCTCTGCTGCTGAGGAGGCTTTTGCCACCTTAGCAGGGCTGAAGTCAGGATTGGTCATGTAGGTAGAGCGGATTTTCTGCATTGATTCCTCCTGTAATAAAGGCAAGACATCCATAGTAGTTGTTTTTTTCTCAATGCATTGAGAACGATAAATAATAGACACTCACAGGAATATTGTCCTTGTCATATTCTTTTAGATCCCTTAGAAAGTTCATGTCACCCAGTAACTTCTTGCTTGGACCCCAGTAGTCCAAAACCTAAAAAAACAAATGTAATGTTTTAATGCAAATGTTGTTTTTGGGAAGCAAATGCTATTTTTCCAATGAATGATCTTTTAAAAAGGATTAACCTTTTTTCCGGACCCAGCAGGATCAGCAATCTTATCTGGAGCCAATCCTTTCATTACACATACAGCCGACATCACCAGCTTTACTCCATCAGGTGGGTTTTTCATGGACTTCACGACAGTTATGTCAGCAGGCTGCAATCATGAAGTGAAGGTCACTGAGTAGTACCAGGATTTTTCGGCCCGATCGCCGAGTTTAAAAATACAACCAATCGCCAATCTGATAACATGATAGAGCAATCTGTCTACTTAAATAATTTGTTCTTTCACTGTATCTACTTGTGTAGTTAATTGCTCTAAAATTCTTTTACAATGTATCTTTGTTCATTTATTAATGCCAGCGAGGCACAGTGACAGACGGAAAAATATGGTCTTCTATTAGATGGCAGGAAGTATATACATTAATTAATGTATCCACTTTTTATGACATTTTTGCTTGTGGGTGTGCTGTGAGATTTTTTTAAAATTATGAAATATGTGCCTTGGCTCCATATACTTTGGAACTCGCTGCTCTAGTTAGATCATATATTCTAGTCATGTCAAACCAACTTTACCTGACAGAAATAATTGGTGCGAAGTCAATCAGGTGAAATAAATTAAATTACTTCATTGTTATTAATTTACTTCACAAACACCAAAACCTTAGAGCATAGTTTGACATAACGGCTGGAGAAACCCATCAGCATAAAATGCCAATTATCAGCCAGTACTGATCAAACTGATCAGATCGGTGTAAAGTCTCATGAAAAGGTTACGTGCAAGGCAAAAGTTGGCTTTATTTGGAGGGTTCTCACTTTCAAGGTGTTCAAAGCTGCGGTTGCTTCCTCCAGAGCAGGAATGGCCTCAGCCAATTCACTATCACATTCATCCTTCAGCGCTTGAGCCTCAGCGGCTTGAATAGCAGTGGCCTCTTCTTCAACACTCACAAGTTTACTTGTAGCTTCCACCTCAACAGATTCCACCGCAATCACCTACAGGTCATCACAGTAGACTTTGCATGTTTTTGTTGCATTTTCCATGTGATAACATTTAGACAATTGGGAGTTTAATGTTGCACAATGTCTCTACCTTCATCATTTTTTCATTTTCTATCTGTGCCAATTCCAGTTTGGGCTGCAACTCAACCAACTCCAGTTTCATCTCACCAACCTTCAGAGGCAAAATATTAAAGGGGACATCATGGAAAATTGACATTGTAATTGTTTGAATATACTGTACATTGACTCTGATGAGTGCCTTCACACCCACCAGGTGTAAGGTTAAGTGTATTACTTGTAACCTAAAATTTAGTTTTGGAGGAAAACAATGCATAATATATCTATTGGTAAAATTTAAACCATTACATATTTGGGACAGAAACGAAGAAGTAAATCAAACTGTAGCATGTACCTGAGATTCAGCAAAGGCTAATTTTTCCAGACCATTGGTGTATCTCCTCTTTGCCTTCATGACTGCATCTCTTTTCATAGTCAGGAGCTGACTGAAAGCTGCCATCAGCTCCAGATAGGATGTAGGAGTAACATAATTATGGCGCCCTAGCTCAGAGAGAAATCTGCACAGAGAAAAAATGCAAAGAGAAGCCAAAATATAGTATCTCCTCTTACTCTTGTTTTTTTACTAAATCACACCTTGCTGAAAGTTGACTGGCAGAGGTGTGAAATGTTTTGCAGATGGGTATGACCTCCTTCCTCTCGTTGTCTTTCATCTCCAGTGGCTGCAGGAAAGAGTTGGCTACCCGCTCAAGAGCCTCCTCTGGCCAAGGCTGTTAGGGTGTAGTTAAATGGGTAAAATTTTGAACGCAAGTAAGACAAAATAGACACACTCCAACAGCCAACCAAAATGGACAGTTTGCCTCATGTGCCCCCCAAAAAAACAGATATGCACTAAATACACTCTGTATACGGTATATGAGAACCTTTGTGTTCTTTGTGGGTGGCATAGTGTACAGATGGTTAGCACATCTGCCTCACAGTTCTGAGGACCTGGGATGAAATTTGTCCTCGCCTTTGTGGAGTTGGCATGTTCTCCCCATGCCTGAGTGGGGTTTCTGTGGTTACATCAGTTTCCTCCCAGATCCCATGAACATCTCCAAAGGTGTGAATTTGAGCGTGTGTGGTTGTTTTGGCCTGTTAATGACTGGTGACTAGTTTAGGGTGTACCCCGCCTTTCGCTCAGAGACAGCTAGGATAGGCTCTTGTATGCCCACAACCCTTGGGAGGATAAGCAATATGAAAAATGAATGGATGGGTGTGTTCTTTGTGTGACCTTTTTTTCATACATCAGAAATAACAACTTGAGCAATCTTCCACATGTAGTACCTGAAACCAGTTGATGGTGCAACAGTTAATTAGAGACGGAAATTGCCGCAGGCGATTACGAAAAGCTTCGCCAATAGGACTGAAGGCCACAACAATGTGCAGGTTCTGCTTGCAGCGTGCCACAAAGTAGTTAAACAGAGTCAGAGAGCTCAACTCTACGCTCTTGTTCTTCGCTTGGGCAATGGGACGTACAGTCTGAAAATGGGAAAAGAATGAGATTGAAAATATAAAAGCAGAGTTGATGTTAATCCTGAACGCCATACATGATAGTCCAGCTGGCTAAGAGACACACAGAGATGAACACAAGAAGCACTTTCCAACACACAGTACAGTAATACATATGGTGCAGTGCTGTGAAAAAGTATTTGCCCCCATCTTGATTTCTTGTTCTTGGATTTTATTCTTCAAAACTAATTGTTTTGGATCATGTAGACAATTGTATTATTTTACAAAATTTTACAAAAACCTCCCGAGGAAATATCAGATGCAGGTTTTACGGTATGAGTTTATATGCATCCATTCATTATTTTTTATTTATCTTTTTTATACACCTTCTGAGCTTGTATCTGGTCTAAAGTAAAAAAAAATGTTAGATCACGGTGAGTTAACAATGAGTTAAATTTCAGTGGCCACAACCAGGCCTGATTACCGACAAATTTGTTGACTCAAGAAATCACAACTCATACCTGTTAGATACACTAGCATACAGGAAAAGAATAAATGCCATAATTTGGAGACATTGATTGACAAATGAGAAAAATATGTGATGAATCTATGATTCTGGAAAACGTAACAAAGCCATTTCAAACGATTTGGGACTCCGGCAATCCAGTCCAAATTACTGTGCTCAATTTCAGACAACTGGTGACACTTTCCTAGGAATGGTCAGTGAACCAACATTTTTCCTAGTCTGAAATGTTGACTCATCCAGGAGATCACAAAAGAACCCAGAACATTTAAATAATTGCTAGCTTCACCAATGTCAGGTGAGGTTAGTGTTTATGACACAACCGCAAACATTGGGCAAACTTGCATTATTGGAGACTTCCAAGGGGAAAATGATACACATATGACTAACCCCCTCCCCCCCTAAAAAAAAAAAAAAAAAAAAACCCACTTTTGACTTTTGGAGAAATAAAATACATGTTGAACCATTTTGCAAGTTGGCAAACATGACGGTGGCAGTGTCAGAGTCTGGAACTCCTTTTCTGCCTCAGGATGTGGGTAAGGTAAATTTCTTTCAGTGTGCCACAGCGTGTCATCTCAGATGAATGCACATATATGTTTGGCACAATTTTTACACAGGATGCCCTTCCTGACACAACCCTTCTCAGGGAGTGGAGGCCCCAGTGGGATATGAACCCACAACCCCTGGTTTACCAAACCAGTGCTGTAACCACTGAGCTATGGGGCCTTTGCCTTGGGACATGGGTGACTTGCTTTAATAAATGTAACAGTGAATTCTGCCAGAAAATTGTGCAGGTAAACCCCTGGCCACCAGTTCGTGCAATCATACTGAAGCGTTCTTGAGCAGATGAACAGGAACCCATATCATATCAGCAAGTCCACCTCTGAATTACAAAAATGCAAATAAAATAAAGGTGTGGGATGTTAAAATTAAAGGCTGGACCTACCTTGCTAAAAAATTTCTATAGAAATTTTGTATAAATCTGTAGAATTCTATAGAATTTGGCTAGAAAAATTTGTTCTATAGCACTTTGGCTGTGAATTTCTATACAATTTATATAGAACAAAATGTTTCTGTAAAAATTCTATAGAAAGCTTCAAGAACAGAAAATGTCACAGTGTTTGATCTCAGATTTCTATAAAATTTGTACCGAAAATAATTTCTGTAGAACAATTTTAGAGCAACATCAGAGTTAATACACATGGTGAAGTCGCATAATAAAATGCATCAAGTATTTGTTACAATATATAAATATTGTCATGGCTATGCAAATTTCAAAATAGGGAAAGTCATATAAGACAAGCGACTATCATAAAGCCTACATCTTGAAAAATCGGAAACCAGCTGTCAATGTGTTGAAGAGGGCACAACGTTCACAAACCTTCAATCAGTATCAACCAATTGCCCAACAGACCAAGAAGTCATCTGACCAAATCCAGATTTTAACCATTATTCCACAGTTTTAAAGTTGCGGGTTGTGAAAACCACTCAACTGGATTTGCTCCCATTACATCTTGTGTACCAACATGACCAACAAAAATAAACAGCTGACATGTTTTTATTCAAGTTCGAGTATTAAAGTTTCCAGAGGTAACGTCCCAACTGTTCTCTGGGGATAGGGTTGCATGTTTCGCCTGCCAGCAGGTGGCGGTGAGTTGTATGCTAATGCAGTTGACTGAAGGAGAAGAAGAACTCTGCGCGTGGACATATGGATTTGCTAGCTGTTTTTGTTTTTGTTATTTCCTGCTGTGAAGGCAATAAATTAACATTTTCCACACACCACGTGATGCGTCTGTCGTGACCTATAGGTTAGAGTTATAACTCAAATTGAGATGCTTTGGTATGACCTTGAATGGGCAGCTCATGCGCTGAAACCTTTCAATATAACTGAAGTAAAAAAAGAAAAAGGCAAAAGCTAGTCTGCCAAAATTTCTGCAACAGCGTTGCAAAAGACTCATCTGAAATCACAAAGGTTTGATTTCAATTATTGGCAACCCGTTATTATATTCAGGAGGCTATTACCTCTTCAAAGAGGTAGTCCCAGTTAGATTTGTATTAAAACCATAATTTATGAACTGCATTTTATATTTGTTTTGGTTGTCTTTGTGATATATTGAAATTGGTCTTTTGATAGGAAACATTTCAGTGTAGTAAATACACAGCAAATGCACCGTACAAAATGAAAGATTTTAGTGTCATACCTCAATGATATCCTGTTTCTCATCCATTGCAAACATATTGGGCACCTCTCCTGTGTTCAGGACACTGTTTACATCTTCAAGAAAAGCTTCATCTTTAATCTGAGCATCAGTGAGCAAAAAAACTATTCTTTGACCCTTCACCCCTGCATCCTTGAGCAGTTTCTGTAATATGATGTTAAAATGTGTTACATTACACCGAAAGAAGAAATGAAAAAAAAAACCACTTTTGTTAATGCAGATAACAAGCACAAGACTGACCTTCAGGTCATCCCTCCACTCAACCATGCCATAGCTCTTTGAAATCTCAGGCTGGAAAAGGTTCATCTGGGCGATGAACGTGGCCAAACGAGTGATGGACTGGCGTCCACTCCCTCCCACACCTACTAACAAGGCATTCCCTCCTGGCTGCTTCAAAACACGACTTATGCGGGAAAGGTGCTCCAAGACATAGCTAAATCAGACATATTTTTCATTGCGATGATGCTGTTAATGCGATTTAGATGTGCATTCATCAAATATAGTTTCGTTGTGTTTTTTTCCAAGAAAAAGGACCCTAAAAATACTACATGAATGAAAATGTAATACAATACTGTACATCCTTGAGTTCAATTATTTACTGGATTGTGATTTACCGGAAGATGACAAGATACATGCGACTCTTGTTCATCTGGTTGTATTCAACAAGACATCCCTCCACCACCTCAGCGAAGCTTTCTACGGACGGCACCTCGGCATACAAGCGATCATCAGCCTCGAGGTCAGGATTCATGTAATCACCAAACAGCAGAGTCTGCATGTCTTGCTCAACCAACTGCGAATAAAAAATAAAAATTAAAATCGCAATAAGCATGCATTTCATTTGTAGAAACCACAAATTTTGACCTCAGACAGCATGAACGAATATAGGCCTGAGCAACTCCAAATGTCAAACTTCTGACATTAGAATAATTCATATAGTCATCAAACAACAGAGTCTCCATGTCTCATTCGACCAGCTGACAAAGAAAAATTGCATTTGACCTAATGTTTCATTTTTAGAAACATCACAAATTTGCAGTGACAAAGAGGGGCCTGACCAACTCCATCTACCTTCTGACATCTGAATAATACACAATAAGAACAGAAAAAAAACAAGTAAACATACTTGACTGCCTTGTTTAAGGTGATCAAACACCTGGTTAAAGTTTTCATTGAAGTGATCTTTGAGGATCTTGGTCATCAGCTGATAGAACCACGCTCGATCCTTATCATCTACCAGACGATCGTAAAAGACACGGAAGACCTCGTGGACAAATAGGCGAATCATAGTGCGCTTGTTCTCCAGAGATTTGCTTTTCACAAGCAGGCATCCTTGTATAACACGTGAGAAGTCCCGCAGGTTAAAAGTGTAGTGAGACTTGGCTGGTGTCGGAAGTAAGTTTTCCATTGCTTGCTTGTAGACCTTTGAAGAAGACATTTGGAAAATTCCATTATTCGAAAGTCAAGTGTGTTATGACTGGAATGCAGGTGTCCTATTTGGAGAACTCACTTCCATGGTTGCTGTCACCGTTTGGCTGCCAATAGTAAAATACTCTGGTGGAAATTCATTGTTCTTGAGATAGAACGCCACCATAATGGAGAAGATGCGGACCATGGTCTCATCACTGAAGGAATTGATGCTAAAAATGTTGAAGTGGCGAAGGAAGCGAGATGTCACAGCATTCCTCCCCCCACCAGGAGGACCCATGGCTGTAATAATCTGGATGTCAACTAGTTTGATGCCAGAAGTATCCTTCAGGTCATACCTGCCAGAAAATAAAAGATTAGCCAAGCAATATATTCTTCACTCTTCCATTCAGTGTTCCTCTTTCTTTTGGTGTTGAGTTGGGAATGACACCAAACACATACCACTTCCTGTGATCCATAAATTGTCGTAGAAGCTCCACGGGAGGCTGAGCTCCAAACTGTTCCAATGCTGGCATATTTACATCATCTATGAAAATTAGGTATTTTTTCCCCATTGGGGGGCCAAAGACACCTTTCCGTCTCTTATCTAATTTGGCCATGATGATGTTCTGGAGAACAAAGAATAAAGCATAAGAACATTCAAAGTGGTAAGGACATTCATATTCATTGGTGATTCCAACTGACCTGGGTTTGGTTGGCTGTGGTGCGGGCTGAAAAATTGATTGAGAGGGGTAAAAAGAGGTCTTTGTCCAGACCGTTCATCAACTTCTCCATCACATACACGGACTTTCCAGTGCCAGTAGGGCCAGCCAACAGCAGAGGTCTGTGCAGAGAAGCAGATATTGAAACAGTTAACACAAGTTGACAAATTCCAGACCATGAATATGTCTGTGACTATTCAAACACACTACTCACATTCCATAGGTGATACAAATGTCCATTAGGAAGGTGTAGCGAACAGAGTCGATGGTGGGAACAATGATGTCCTGCACTTTGGTGGTTTTGTCCCCCAGGCTGACACTTTTGATGGCATCATTCCAGTGAATCCATTTCCCCTTTCCTTTAAACTAAACAATAACTGTATAGATTACTGTGATGCAGTGAATAATTTTAAAAGACAAGATCTTCTGAATGCTGTAATTCAGTGGTACCTCATAGAAATAGTCATACACCAGGCCTTTCTCATCCACTGGGCACTCCCATTTTCCCACAATATCAGGAACTGGATGATCTTCTGTTTTACCAGACACGGTGTCCCTAATGAACTCACTAAATTTCTCCCTGCTTTTTGTATCACAGCTGCCACCCACAGACCACACCAGGGAAAAGGAAAAGGCAGCCTGCAATTATAAGGAAGACAAAGACTGTTAATGCAAAAAACCCATATGAAATGTATGATGAGGAAATATGTCATTCAGGGCAGTTTTAGTTGATCAACAATATGATGAATAGTGATTATTTGTACCAAGATCCAGGTTCGAATAGTTTTGTCATTTGTCTCTGTCTCTAGTGGTTCAAGTAGCAGCATCTCAAACAGTCTACACAAGGAAACAGATGCATTCCAGTTGGTTGTGGGTACAACTTCCTGTAGACAAAAAGTAATGACATGAAAACATTGTTTGCTCTCAATCGGTGCATACTCGTTTGAGCCAAATAGAATGGCGTTAATATTTACCTTGCCTGTTTTTCAATGGACCTTTCCGACCTGGCAATCACTCGTACAATAATTAGATAGTCACATTGCCTTAACCACTGTCTTGACACCCCGCTCTTATCGTCATGTCCCACAAGCAATGCTGGTTTTCAGTTACATGCGCTTTGAAAAGTTAATGTTATGAACAAAAATGTCCTCAGATGCACTGGTGGAACGTGCAATTCTGATAAAAGATATCCGGTTAGGTTACAAGGGGCCCGGTTGATTCATTCTCCAAAGCCTAAAACACAGTTGACGAAGTGTCTACGATGGATTAAGGCTCAAGGAAGAGCGCACGTACAACTAAGTGTGGACAATATCAACAAACACAAGGCTGTATTTTTTAAGGTAAGTGAGGGAGGAGTAACTTCTCTGAGTTTGATTGAATTATTATCAGTCTTATACATTACAGGGGAACAACTTTCACTTTGTTAGTGTATCACTGACCTGCTGAATGAAGTGTGTAATGTTTTATGCTGAAGAGTCGAGTTAGGGATACGTAAATGCGCGATGTCATGCAAGAGAAATGTCCATTTGCCTATTTGTATCAAATCGGACTTTTAAGACAGAGCACTGGGTTCCATTACGAGCCAAGTCAAATGAATACACCCACTCACTTATAAAGACTATAATGATATTACTTGTGATCTTTCCAAGTAAAAAGTACTCACCCTAAATTACACACGCAGTACGATTCCACTATTTTATCCTGTTAGATTTCAATATGAAGCTTGTGAGGCGTCAAAGTTTTTTTTGCATCAATAGGCCAACGTTTCGCTGTAATTCTGACATTGTGTCCTGCTCCGTCCAAAATTTTAATTCTGTGTGCATATCCTAGGGTGAAATAGTTGAGACCTCTCTGGAGAACCCTCTTGGACAAGTCTGGTGCATTTGGGAAAAAACATACTGCAATGTTACTGGGAATACGCGATAGAGAATCCAGTTCAAACCTGTTCTGTTCAGTCGGCATTTTGGAAGATTGTGGGAGATGGCAACTGTCACTAAGGGGGGCGGAGCGGAAGATCGCCAGTCGGAAAGGTCCATTATTTATATTACTCCGGGTTCTTGGGATACATACTCTGCAGTGTTTACGCACTATCCTGAAGGAAGGTGGCAGCAACCAGTGAAAGAGTTCTAGCAGCAAATTGTTATGGTCAGGACTCTTCAGAACATCAGGAAGTGTGTTCATCCAGGAGATCACTAAAGGTTCCCAGCCCAGTTGAGAAGGTTCCATGTATATCATACCACATCGACTGACTGTGGCAGGCTGCCAAAGAGAAATGCTATTTCAGAATTTGCTGTTGTTTTTCCATATTTGGTATTGAGAGCTAGTTCCCATTGGATAGTTTTAGCTGTAGCACCATTATTTATTACACATTTGCAAGCTATTCAGTCACTCCAAACTTACAGAGGCCTGTGACAGATCCATTGCTTCAAAAATCAGACTCATCTGATTGGACATCTGGATAATTTCTCCACTCATCAGACATAACTGTCGTGTGATAATATAAAAACAATGATGTTAGGAACGAATGACAAATACTAAAATGTGATTTAGATATATCATGGACCTTTTTGTTGTCGTCCAGCACAGTGTTCATGCTTTCAATCCACAATGTATCTATAGGACCATCAAACACCACCCATTTACGCTCTGGTGTCTCAGCCGATGCATACTCGCGAAATGTGTTGGCCACAATCCCATCTGTCCACTTAAAAAAAAAACAGACACAGACAAAAACAGCTCTATGAGGAAAATTGTGCTTTAAAAAGTGGATTTAATGTCCCACCTCATGGGAAACAAGGTCAAACTGTCCAAAGAGCTGTCCCATGGTGATTGCTTTTGGGTTCAATGTCCTGAAGATGACCTTTTCTTCCTCTCCGTACCCTTTTTCATTCATCAGAATCAGCGTGTCAGCAAGAACGTGGAGCACTTTGGTCTTCCCCGAAAATGACTCTCCCACCAGCATGAACCTGAATAATAAAAACTACCTTGATACTGTACTGTGTTGATACAAGTTGTGGGAAATACAATACTTTCTACCCCAAAAGATAAAACATAAAAGATCCTAAATGAATCTGGAATTTTAAAAGTAGCATACCCATGCCGAACTATCATCATCTCATATGTCTGGATCATCTTCTCCAAGAAGATTTGTGTTGCCTGTACATTGTGTTTTTCACAGCACTCCAAAGCAGCTTCCAAAAATAACTGTCAAAAACATGATTGCACATGATGTACAGCATATACCGTTTCTACTGCACCACCTGGTATTAATCTGCATCCATGTGGGGATTTCAGACAAGAGTTTAATATGACATTGGCAAGTCTTACCTCATAATCAGCTTCAGGAAGAGAGATTCCAGGGAACAAATCACTAGTTATTCCATTGAACAGTGGAATATCATGTGAAAGAAACTTGGGCTCGTTAACATCTTTGATAGACCTCAGAAGCTTGATATTGACACAAAAAAACCCATCAAAAAACAGTGTAAAGAAATTTAGACCAAAACCAGTGGATGCATGAAGCTCAGTACAAATACCAGTATGTCCTCATTTTCATCAGGATACTTGAGCTTGAGGTTTCCTGCAGCCACAAGTACAGCTTTGACAGCCCTCATGCCGTAATCGTAATGGAACTGGGACGAGAGCTGCTCTGAACAGAGCCTGTAAGTCATTGCAATCTTGACTGACAGAGGCTTGGCATTGAGGAATCCATATGAATAGAGTGAGATCTCGGCTATCAGTGCATAGTTGGGGACCATCATGGTCACTGTTCGAAACAACACCTGAGGAACAAGAAAGGCCATCACCACATCAAAACAAAGTGAACAAGTTGTGATTTGAAAAACTGTTGATTAATTTCATAGTTACATACTAGGTACAAATACACAATCTGTGGTAAAATTTCCCTTGTGTTATCAATGATTATGCTTAAAGACCTTCAGGTTGTCAGGGAGTTCAGAGCGTCCTGCATATCCAGGATTCATCGTGATGGACACAAAACAGTTGGGGTTGAGTTTAAGCATGGTTCCTTCAAAGTCAAAGTACTCCAAGTTCATCTCAATTGCCCTCTGGATGCAGAGGACTTGCTGGGCCACTACAGACAAGACCTCAAGCTCGATGCGGTTGAATTCGTCGAAGCAAGCCCATGCTCCAGATGATGCCAAACCTTTGAAAAACTGAGAAAATGTAACAGAACACAACAAAATCTATTGGAAACAAATTATCTGATATAACATTTTGAGGAGCGGGTGGTCTGATATTACTTTGCCCATAGCAAGATAATCCAGTCCATCGGAACAGTTGAAGACCACACACTGTACAGCTAAAGCTTTGGCCAGATCCTTAGTGGTTTCCGTCTTTCCAGTTCCAGCGGGACCTTCAGGTGCCCCTCCCAAATGAAGATAAAATGCCCCAATCTGTGAAGGCATGGAAGTGATTTCATTTTGAAATAGAAACATTTCTTGAAAAAAAACAAAACAGATACAGGTGTCTAATCTTTGTCCTATGCATACCAGAGTTCTGTAGCATCTGTCAGTCAGTGGGGTGATGACCAGACGAAAAGAGTTCCCCAGATACTCATACGCATACTTAACATCACAGTTTATAATGCGAACCCGAACATTGTTGGTGCTCCAGTAGTAACGAAGTTGGGCTAGCCATCGAAAATCATTTTCATTTACTACACCTGTAAAAAAAAATGCATGTAAACATAGTCGGAGTCAGAGCAAAAGCATAGTGAATTTAGTCTTTTTTTTATATTGAGCTACCATGCTCAATGAGTTCCATCACAACATCTCTGGCATGGACATCAATTGTCACCAGTGCTCCTAAAGTAATCCGTGTTTGCTTGGGTAGTTTCCCTCTCACCAGCCCTACAATGTCTGCCAGCTGTTTCTGGAGTTGCTGGTAGTAGTTTTTCACACCCTGGAGAGGCCATCAAAAAGAAAGTTATCATTTTTATTGCCATTAACACCTGCCAATGCAAGACATCATACAAGGTTTCAAAGGCTATTTAAAGGGAGTTGTAAGAAACACTGCTCTTTACAAACATTATGTTCAGCAAACCGTTCAGTGATCTTCATTCACTCTCGTCACTATGCTTTAAAGAATAACTGATTCTTACAACAGCCCCTCCCCTGATGGCTTCATGCACCTCCAAGGTCCAGAACATTTGTGAGGTACATATCACCACCTGCCCAGGCCACTCCTTCACCCATTGGTTCCGTGGGGTTTCAGCATAGGCCTGTCAAAACAACCATTTTGCTTGATTGCTGATATCTGCAGTGTCTATAAATAAATAAATACATCAGCACTTCACTCCCATCTAACGTCAAAGGTTTCAAGATTACATATATACAGTAGAGAAGCAAAACGCTCAAGATTTCTCTCACATTTGGAGCATGATCTCTATCATTGATGGGATAATGCAGCCACCTGGCAAATTATATCTCAAAATTGACATTGGATGTTCTGAATCTGAATCTTAAAGTTATCAATACACTCTAGTCCACAATTAACACCTTTACAGATTGTGAAGGTAAGAAAATTACATTCAGATGAAAACTGAACACTCCTCTCCCTGCCTATGACCTCATTTCTAGGTTTACTGATGTTTAATCTGACAGTTGATCTATTTCACTTTAGATCCTGCAGCTCACCGTTCTGGAGCGATCAACTACATCTCTAACACTGCGAATCATCAAATCTTCTACTTGTACTAGCCACTTCTCCACTGCTCCTTGGGCTTCAGCTGTTGATATAAGTTGGATTAGAGCAACACGCTCCCCTTCACTGCTGTACATAGCCTGGGTTAAAAAAAAAAAAAGTCCACACCGAAGAAAAATCAGTCAACCAAGTGTACAGTTGCCATGAAGCAAGTGCATTGTGTGAATGCCGACCTGGATATCAAGATTTGGTAGGAAATCTAGCTTGGCAATACCCTCAAAGCACTTCCTCAGATGGGGCTGTACACGAAGTGGGTCTTTGGTCTCAGAAAGAATTTCCAGCATTTCATCATTGGACAAAAAGAAGAACCTAGATGAAAAGCAGCAACGTAATTCATTATCAGCATTTGGCAGTGGGATTTGAAAAAACTGGACGATTATTTATAGAACAATATTTCGTTCACCGTGGAAAAAAGAGACGCTTTTTCTCCAGATAGTCATTTAATCCCTTCATGATGGTGTCCAGGTGGCAGTTGGACTCCTGTAGTTTCTCGAGTAGGCCAGGCATTGAGGTTGCCTCCAAAATCTGGTAGAAGAGCAAGGCAGAAAATTTACTACCTGTTTTCATCAATAGAACACAAGCCATTTACAGGATAGTGTTCTCGCATGTGGAAAATTACCTTTGAGTCCTTAACACAGTGCCGCATGACCTCCTTCCAGTTTTTGTCAACGATTTGGAAGAGTCGTCCTTCTTCTGGAATTTGCTGCATAATGTCGGCAGAGCAGAATATGGGCTCAAGGTAGAGCCATTGAGCCTGCACCTTCAGCCACTCATCGATGGTTTCCTGGATACGAAGAAGACGCTCCTCCCAAACCTAATCACACAATAGGGCCATTCATAATAATGCTGTTAGCCAAATAAATCACTGTTCATGTAGTCATGATACTAATGCAAAGCTTAAACTCACTCTTATCTCATTTTCAAGGGGCTTTATGAATGGTGAGTTCCTCATCGTCTGAGTTTTAACAATCTGGTCATCTAACATTGCCTGAATTTCATCTAAAGCAGTCAGGATAGACACACCAGTGTCTCTGTATGGTTGATGCTGGAGAGAAACCCCATCCCAAACAGTAACCATGTTTTTCATAGCTTTCTCCATGGAAAACTCCTATAACATGAAAACAAAAGGATATATTTTAGTTAACGTACACTTTCCTTGGGAATATAAAAGAGCAGTTATACTTACTTTACTAGCAGCAGCACTGATTGATTCAAATTCTTCCAGGTAAGGAGCTAAGTTTTGTTTAAGAACTTTGCGTAGTGTTGTACCAGCGTCGGGAGTGAGGTCATACCCAACGATTTCTGACATCTGCTGCCAGTGGCGATCTCTGATGCCCGGATTACACAGGACAGTCAATAAAGGAGTATGTTCCTATTAAAAAAAAGAAAAAAAATGAATTAAGAGTTACCAAAAATGACGATGGAAACTTTCTCACAGCAACACATTCGGAATTAACATTGGATACCTTGAACTCTTTGACCTGCTCTAGTACAGTAGAGCATAAGACAATTGTAGGACTCTCTGCTTTGGCTTCTTCTTCTCCACGCCGTCTTCTGGTTGTTGAAGTTATCTTCTTAGTAGCCTGTTCACTCTTGCTCTTTTTCTGCTGAAAATACTTCAGTGTCTTGAAGATCTCCCTGTAGAACTCATCCACTTTCACTTCCATTCCTTCACCATCTAGTTCCAGGAAAGAACCATCCATCCAGCTGTTCACAGAGAACATATTAGAAGGCACAACTGGGAACGTTGTAATTCAATCACATAGGGCCATATTCTACTGCTGGTGTTTTTTAAGCACCTGGCTTGCACCCCATCAAGGTATGCACATTCTTTTATCATGACCTGGTCCACCCACCATACGTAAGTGCACAATGGCAAAAGAGAAGTGACTCATTGAAGACTGAGGCTGGCATTAATTCATGGAGCTTAAAGTTTTTCTGCACATCCCATAAAAATACATCCACCCATCTATCCTTCCATCTATCCATCCATTTTCTAAGTCGCGTATCCTCACAAGGGTCGTGGGAGTGCTGGAGCCTATCCCAGTTGTCATCGGGCAGGAGGCGGGGTACACCCTAAACCAGTTGCCAGCCAATTGCAGGGCACATAGGAGAGATAACAGTCCCACTCACAATCACACCCAAGGGCAATTAAAAGTCTTCAATTAATGCATGTTTTTTTGGGATGTGGGAGGAAATTGGAGTGCCTGGAGAAAACTCATACAGGCATGGAAAGAACATGCAAATTGTACACAGACAGTGACAGGATTTTAACCCCTGCTCTCAGAACTGTGAGGCCAACGATTTAACCAGTTGAGGCTCTGTGCCGCCAATAAGAATACATTTTTAAGATATATTATACTTGAAATGTGACATTAACCTTAAGTTAATTGTTGCCAGTGAGAGAACACGGACGACATGCCGATTGCTGAAGCATAGCTGAGCGTCATGGGCCAGGTGTGTGGCCATCAGGAAGGGTCAGCCATTGGTGGGCGTTTGTGATCGCTGGGGCTGAATCAAAACGGGAATTTTGATGTTTCACGTCCAAGGCCTTGCTACAGTTTCTGACGTAAGAAGCTATTGTAAGACGAGAGGTGCTTCGGTCCTCGGGAAAATGCAGGCATGACTAAATTTTACTGAGTTCGCATCTCATTTCAGGATTGCTTCACCCAGACTGCACAGCCTTCACGTATGTGTATAAATGACAGATTTGAGTTGACGGGAGAGTATACGGAGTCCGAAAAGCATGCAACTGAGCACCTTCTCAGACTTAAACACATGGGTGAATATGGCCCTAAAAATATAAAACTGAAATCAAACCTGCTTTCTGCGCGTTGCCACCTAAGTATAAATGAAAACAACTTGTGGTACGGCTCAATATTCTGTCTGATGACCTCCACTTCTGGGTAAAATGATTGGTCCCATTCATGAAAGGTTTCATCTTTATGGATGTCCTCAATTGCCTCCTCAGCTTCTTGGAGAAGGGTCTGGACCGTTTTTATATCTGCCATGTACTGTGCAAAATAGAAAGAAAAACAAATGGTTTATAAGTTAAAAAAAATAGGAGTGCAAAAAATACCAACTAACTTGATGTCATTGTTTTTTTTTTTTTCAAACCATAGGCAGGATTATTCCAACACTGTTACAAGGATGCTCCACAGTCTTTCAAAACAAGATTTGCTGCCAATTCTGTTTGTTCTAGTGTTGACGAGAAATTGGTGTGTGTGTATATATGTATAACTGTTCCAGAGTTTCTCTGGGAACACAAATGATTCAGTGTACCTGCTGCATCATATCAAGCTCAGAGCAGTGAGGAAACTCGTCAACCCTTCGTTCCAACTTGGCTAGATGAACGGTAACCCTTTCTCTTTTAGCGAGCATCTCCTTCTCCCCTTTCCTCTTTGCCTCCTGGAAAACCTGAAACCACATATGCATTCCATGACCGTCCTTAAAAAAACAAACAAACAAAAAAAAAAACACAATAGACATGCTGGATCAGACAGGAGCATTATTACCTCATCACTGAGTTCAAACACCTCTAGGATTTTCAGTGGCCACATAAAGACAGTTGAATTCAGCTCAAGATCTTCAGGTTCAAATATGTGGACATCGAGAAGGTAGCTTAGTCTGCTGTAGGCTTTCTGTCACATCACAAGAGTGAAAACATTACATCTAAAGGAATACATCATGGTGCTTTTATGATTGCAAAAACAGTTCCACGTATGCAAAAGATGCATCAAATAAGTATGTCTGTAAATGGTACCTTTATTCTTTCGTGTAAGAGTGCAATACCCTTTGTCTTAGTTGCTTCAATGTATTCAATCATCTTTGCCATTTCATCTGTAGTTTCTGGCACATTCAAAGCAGTCTCTCGGATGGTTTCAAAATCTGAGATTATCCTTTCAAAAGAAGCAAAATAATTCTTTGCGGTCAAGGAGCTCCATCCACCACAACGGAACACTTAACACTTCCGTCAAAATCAGACTCACTGTAAATTTTGGTCAGTGTGTTTGGCTTTCATGTTGCTGATGAGTATTTTGGCCATTGATTTTGCTTTTTGAGACAGTCCCTGGTTCAGGTCCTCACAATACAGCTGAACCATTGGAAAGTGAACTTTGGTTGGGAGATTGCCAAGGTTCCTTGACAAATCACGAAACTCCTCCACTTGCTGGAAAGCACAGTGAGATGACCCACTTAGAGTCATAAGGAAAAAGTGGCCCAGTACATTTCTGAAGTTATGCATTCTTACCTTGATATATTCAGCAAATGAATGGGTTTCATTGACAAAGGTCTCAACTCGATTCTGGGCAGTTCCATTGACTAACCAGTCATAGTTGTCAACTACAAAATAACTTTATGTTAGAAAAGCATGCTGAACACTTTAGGTGGATGACTAAATGATTTGAGGCTATGCCTCCATTACCATAATTCTGAAAATATCGGTCAGGTTCTTCCAGATTCTTGCGCACAGTTGCCGTTACAGTGAAACGAGCCCAAGCAAGCGTGTGATCAGGAGCCTTGGCATCCACATACCCAGAAGAGGATTGTGCTAGCCAGGATTGAACTGTCTGTACTTTCTGTGGATCAATACAAAAGATATCAATGTCGTATGGAAGTACACTTCAACATGGAGATCGGGGTGGGGGACTTGTCACACAAAGATCTGTTGGAATACGTGAACTTACCTGCAGTGTGTTTGTAATGATATTAAGAATTTCAAAAACATCTTCTTCAAGTTCCTCTAAGGTGGGATATATTCCCATTTTCTCATCATTAAATGTTAAAGTCATATGAAAGATGGGTAAGAAGTGGTAGTTGTTTGGATGAAACGGGTAGACAAACTCTTCCACACTCCTCTGAAGCAGGTTTTTCAGCTGGGAATGGAGAAAAGGCAAACAAAATGGAGTTTTACCAGAAAGGAAAAAAACAAACAAACTGCATCATTGACGTAAATAATAAACCAATGCATGGAAAACTGAAACCAAAGAATAACCAGCCCTAAAAACTCAAATACTGTTGGATTATATATGGTGGCAGAAGTTCACCTGATTGGAGATGAGGGTGCATGCGCAGTCAAAGAAGGCATTCAGCACGTCTTCTTTAACTGAGCCCAGTGTTTTTGGAGTTGTTAGTAAATTGATGACTTTAGGGAACCAGGTATTCATGATTTGTTCCTCTGCTGTCTCACATTCTACAGCCAGCTCTTTATGCAACTCCTTGCTGTCAACAGGTCCCATAGCCCTAAACAATAACGACACAACTTTGCTCCTTCCTGACAACAGCACGGGTACTTGCTTATTTGATGGCCTTCACTTTTCATCCGTTTACTTACCTGTATCCTGTAAGATCCACCAATGCCATAGAAGAAAATGTAGTGTTGCCAATTTCCAAGATGGTTTGCATTATGGGATGTACAATGTGCAAATTTGCCCTCATAAATTTACGGTTTGTGACAAAGCTCTCACGTCGTGATTGGGAATACTCAAGAATACTATAAAAGATGAGCATTTTACAAAAGGTGACGAACAAACCATTTGCTACTGTATATTCATTAAAGACAAATCAGAGGCCATAAACACTTACTCAAGTGGAAGAGACGGCTGCTTTTCTGGCGGAGGTTCTTCATATTCTGGATCCTTTAGGAATGTCTTCACTTAAACGAAAACATGCAGTGTTATGAAATGTATGGTTGCCTAACAATATAGACATTCCACTGATCTGATCATCTTGATCAGTTTCGGATGATAATTAGCATTTTATGCTGATCGGTTTTAACGTCAGATATCGCCGATCTGATCAATGATGCCATTCATTGGTGCTGCAAAAGAGATTTACTCTGTGTTCCCATCTTGTACTGTATATTTGAATCCAAAATGTAGTTTATTTTTAACCTGGTCACATCTTTTGACGTAGTACTGTAAATATCTGACAGCCAATGTTTTTTTAACTGTCAGTATAGTATACACACGTATTTACTTCCATCCATCCATTTTCTTTGCCGCTTATCCTCACGAGGGTTGCACTCCCAATCACACCCAGGGGCAATTTAGAATGTCCAATTAATGTTGCATGTTTTTTGGGATGTGAAGCAGTGCCCAGAGAAAACCCACGCTGGCACAGAGAGAACATGCAAACTCCACACAGGTGGACAGGGACTGAACCCATGTCCTCAGAATTGTGAGGCAAACGCTTTACAGCTGCGCCACTGTGCCGCCAAGTACATACAATCAATGAACAAGTAATTTAAATAGACACATTGCTCCATCTTGTGACTAGATCAGTGATCAGTTATCATTTTTTTAAAACTCGCTGATGGGCCCCAAAAATCCTGATCGCGTAAAGCCTAGTTAACAGTCAAGGGAAGGTGTGCGGCGTGCATACACACACACACACACACACACACACACACACACACACACACACACACACATACATACAGATTGACAACTGTCAATACAGTACCTGTGTGTTTGATGATGACATCGTGGAAGTTGTCACTGACTTCTGTGAGGAGCTCATGTAAGAGTTTGTTTTTCTGAGGACTGTCTTTAAGTTGAGGGGGTATTTGGGAGTCAATGGAGTTCAACCACTCCTCCGGAATTGGAATGACTGGGCGGCTCTCTACACACTGCTTCAAGAATATGTAGTTCATCTGCAAAAAGTGCCCGCAAGAAAATACTGTTGGCGGCTCAATATTTCAAATGACCTCATTACACTCATAACACATCTCAAATCCACTTTCAAAAAAGTAAACTCACCCTTTGTTTCCGATCCTCACTTTGCATCTGTTACACAAATGTTCAAACATATCACATTATATTGCTGCAGCAGCACATTTTCATGAATGATTTGTCACATTCTCATGAACATCGGTGAATAAAAAAAATATGAGGAACCTGGAGTATATCTTACAGTTGGAGGGAAGTGAGGTTCTGGTGATGGGGTACGCACAACTCTCCCTCTCTCTTTGCTCTGTTTGTAAGATTTCACTGCTTGGGACACAGCCATGGAGCTGCCACTTTGCAGGAAGCCAATCGGCCTGCAAAAAAAAAAAAAAAAAAAAAAAAAAAGGATTCAGTGTGGTACATGCTAGGATCCCGAAAGCTAGGACTGCAAAGAGACGTGTTGAAAACATACAGTGGTAAATGAAGTCGCTGTTGTTGTACTTTCCGCCATCGTCGTTCCAAAATTTTATTGTGAGATGTTGGATACTGCTTATTCACAAAGATAAACATTCACTTTGCAGTAATTTAAGAGAATGTCGTCAGATACAGTACCAATACTTCGCACTTCTTATTCAGATTTCTGGGCGTTACTTATGTATATTTGATAATAAACTCACCACTCGCTCAGGTTCCTCCGTTTCCATTTTTTTTTGTCTGGCTACTGTGTGTGGTAAATAAGTAAATAAATAACAAATGACGGCATGTCAGGGAGGCGGTGCAAAGGGAAGATAGCCACTTCGATCTAAACTTGATTGGTCTTGACGACAGTCATGACTCGCGTCTAGATAAAGATACGTTACGATAATTCGTTGTGACGTCACACGTGTATCTTGATCGTCTTCCCCACAAGAGTCTCGCTGTGGTATATAGTTCGTTCGTTAGATGATTTCTTTTCTGTGTTGCTCCAAACTGGCTTTTTCAGTCAAAAAAAAAAAAAAAAAAAAAAACCCACGTCCATCATTTTGGTGGACAAGTACATATTCAGTCCATTATAAGTGCTTTATTCTTTGTACTTAACTGAAGGCGTTAAATCAGTACTTGTACTTTTATTTTCACAAGTACACATACAATGTGTTACTATTTTACCATTCATCCATCCATCCATCCATCCATTTTCTTACCCGCTTATCCTCCCGTGAGTGCTGGAGCCTATCCCAGCTGTCAAGGGCAGGAGGCGGGGTGCACCCTGAACTGGTCGCCAGCCAATTGCAGACTATTTTACCATATCTGCCAAAATGTTGATGAAAGAAGTCTTGAAATATTTACCCAGCAGATAGAGGCCTTCGTCATTGTCGTCTTATTGTTCAATACAGAAATAAGGTCCAATGTAGGGTCATGGCCAAACGTTCTACTTTGGGCCACATAGAATATTGGAAGGAAGAGGAGGCGACGTCATAATGTGTTTAGTAAACATGCTGAAATCAATCCAATACACTGTAGGCAAATATATACCAAGCAATCCAATGTATGTATTTCTTTTTAAAATAGAACACTATGCAATATCTCGAAACGTTGAAGTATTTTACAATTTGGAATAAAAGTCTGACATTTTATGACACATTCATTTTTAAAAAGAATAAGAAATACAGTGTAATATCTTGTACAATGAAGTTCTTATACTTTGTTTGATATACAGCACGTGATCTTTTAAAACAAACCATTTTACAATTTTAAATAAAAATACTTGTGCGGCAAATTTTCATTGAAATTTTTTACTTTTAAAATACCATGAATTATATCTTGTAACATCCAAATTTGTGTTTATCTAGCCATTTTCCAAGCCGTTTATCCTCACAAGAATCATGGGAGTGCTGGAGCCTATCCCAGCTATCATCAGGCAGGAGGCGGGGTACACCCTCAATTGGTTGCCAGGCAATCGCAGGGCACATAGAAACAGACAAGAGTCACACTCTCAATCACATTTCGGGCCAATTTAGAGTCTCCAATTAATATTTATGTTTATTTAGAACATAAAAAGTACGACTTTTTAGTTTCAACTTTTCTATATGTTTGCATATATTTATACATTAAAAACAATATAAAATTCTTAATACTTGTTTTAATAGTGTGATGTTTAAAAAAATATGTGGCAGGTCGAAAAGATAAAAAAAAACACACAAAAAACAGCACAGTATCCTGTAACATCACACATTTAACTATTTTAAATGGCTTGAAAAATTAACTTCATCCATCTATTTTCCATACTGCGTATTCTAATGAGGCTGGCAGGTGAGACTATGCTTGTTGACTCTGGGCAGGCACTCGAATTTTAATAATTTAAAATGAACATCCATCCATCCATTTTCTGAGCCACTTATCCTCATAAGGGCCGCAGGAGTGGAGGAGCCTATCCCATCTGTCATCGGGCAGGAGGCGGGGTACACCTTGAACTGGATGCCAATAACTTTAAATTATTGTTATTATTATTATGTAGCATTAAACCTTTTATGTGGAAAAAGAACATTTTTAAAAATGTATACATCGGTAAATAACTTTTTTTTCATTTGAAAAAATATCTCATAGCATTCAACTCCATTTTAAAAAATATTATGATTTTAATAGTATTCACTTGCGATGTATGTCATTAATTCATTTTGATGTTATCAATAAAAAGTTTTTCATTTTCAATAACTTGTATTTCAAACATTGTGATACATTTACCATTAAAGCATATTGTTTGTACAGTACTGCCCCCTCCCACGCGGTTTATGCGGGACAGATTTCATCTTATAAATCGAACATGCGGCAGGTTAGTTAATTTAAAAAAAAAAAAAAAAAAAAAACGGGCAGGTGGTCTTCAAACGGGGGGGCCGTGCCGGCGTTCTGGACACCCCTTGTCCAATGGCCTCTCGACTGCTGTCATTGTATTCCGCACTACTTCTTTCTGACGTTAGATGGCGCAGGTTTCCTGATATGTAAACACAGTGACGCTGGCCTAATGCAGTGGAGAAGAACGTCTACGTCATTTTCACAATGGCGGAGGCAGGCTGAGCAGCGGTGTGTGTGTGGAGAAGCGGCTCGTAATCGTTACAGGCTTACGTTGCATCGCCC